>NW_009648555.1:210969-220974 GCF_000708025.1 Charadrius vociferus | reverse complement strand
ATTCTATGATTCTATGATTTTGGAATTTCAATCCATGTTATGAATACTGTTTAGTTTGCCTGCTCTTCTGTTGATAATATTATGTATAAAGTATATTTTTCTAAAAAACATTTCTCTTATACATCACTTGTTTAGCTATTATAGTTTGAACTAAACTAAATCACTTAGCTTTTCTCAGTTTACACTTATATGAAATTATTTCACTTATTGTTGAAAAAATCTTGTTTTCTTACTTGAAAATACTTAGAATGCCTTCTAGAATCCACAAGCAAGTCAATGGTAGCTGCAGCTTTCAAAATTAACGTATCATTTTGTCAGCAGTGCATAGAGTAATCTGGAATTTTTTTGTTATGGTAAATATCTAGCAAAATGAGACTAGTTATCAAAACTCAAGGAATTTGTATGTATTTCTTTTTCTGATTTTGTATTAAAACCACATCAACTAGACAATTTTATTTATGTTACTTGAAGTAAGTACAAATATCTCAGGGTATTCGAAGATATGCTAGAAATAAATTGAGGAGTACCACATTATCATAAATGTAATTGAGAACAGATGAAATGTTTGTTTTGTATTTTGTTTTATTTTAAAGTAAACAAGATGACTCACTAAATCTCCTTTTAATACTTTTCTATTTCTTAAATAAAAATAACCAGCATTACATTATGTATGTTCAGCTTCAAAAAAACGAATTATATACCAACTCTTTGGGAAACTACTTAGTCCCTAAAAGCTATTTCTACACTCTGCAGTAAACACCAAAAATACGTAAGAAAAAAAAAAGGTGAACCATAATGGAGCCAATTAGCACACGTGTAGATTAATGACTCACTAAATGTAATAGCTATTTCTGTCAGCTTTCAACTAACATGTGCACAGGTATCTTCTGATGAAAAAAACAGCAATTTTTATGCATGCAGCAGAAATTATTTTTGCCCTTCTCTCAGAACAATGTTCTCACATTTATAGACAAAATATTTCTTCCTCTCAATAAAAAATACATATTGTGAGGGACACTTGGTCTTGTTCATCAACTTGTGACTACCTGTATGATTTATATTTCATAAACAGATAACTGATGAGTCTGATCCTTGTTGTCTTAAAATTACTCCAGTTGTCTTCTGAAAAAGCAGTAAATATATGAGAAATAAAGAATTGAATCAGCATTAATCAAGTCTGTAACAAACCCTTGCCTTAAAAATTTGAATTATACCATTAGAATGAAAGTCTGGTTGATTTTTCCGCTCTTCTTAATGATTAAAAAAAAACCAAAAAAACCCCAAAACATTGAGCTATGGATTATTAGGAATTTTCTATCACATGCACAGTAACCCTTTATTTAATATCTGTGTTATATGTTGATATTATTGTTCTTTTTTTTTTTTTTTCCCTTGCAACAGGAAGCTGGCAACTTGAAAAGATAGAAGAATCTTGACATTGACCTTTAAGAAAATAAATTGCAGTATTAAGAGGAAATATCTGTCTTGTGATGGTGTTTTTAAAATGGAGTAATAATAAAAATATTGTTTGCTAGAAGGTAATGCTATCCCCTAAAAAATTAAAGTATTATGCTATTTAGCATGCCATGAATCAACGCTGGGCCTGGCTGTATTCACAAAACAAGAGAAAAGTTGTCTGAAGAGGACTTCTGGAGGGCATTCACCTCAAATTCCACCTGGCGGCATGACAGACATGGTTTGTTTAATCTGGTCTTGAAATCAGGATAATCAGACATGAAAAAACATTGAAAACATGGTCATTAATGATCTGGGAAAGGGAGTGAACAAACAGATCGCCAGCTCTGCAGATGATACTAAGCTGTGCTGGATAGTCAAATGCCATGCTGATAAGGAACTCCAGAAGGACATCACAAAACTGAGTGAACTAAAAGAGGAGCTTCAATTTGGATAAATGAAAATATATGTATAGGTAAAGAAAATTATACCATGCCTACATGATGCTGAACACAGAAGTAACACACACAGCTCTGAAATCATAGGCTCATGAAGAATCCCTGCATTTTCAGGTTTTCCTCATAAAAGCAATGTAGAACTCAAGGTGTGGGCACGTTAAAGTTTTATAGAAGTAAAATCATTATAGCACCTTTTGTAGTTCTGGTCTCCACATTCTAAGAAGGATATAAGATAGTTAGGGAAAGGACAGAGAATAGCAGTAAAGAAGTAAAGATGTTGCCTTGTGAGGAAGTGTTATAAAGGCTATTAGTCTTCAATTCAGAGAGGAAAAAATTGAAGAGAATTATGATGGAGGTTTACCAAGTCATTAAGAGTCTTGATTAGCCATTTACAAACAGAATTGGAAGCATTCTGTTAAAGTACCAAGAATTTGATTTGAACAAATATGACAGAGTACTTGACACAGTGGGAAATTAACTTTTGTAGCTTGCTGCCACAGGACACTATGGAAGCAAGCAGTATCAGAAATTTCAAAAAATGAGTCAGACAAATTTATGTATAATAAGTCCATAAAGAGATCATAAAAAGATTAGTCAGAGTCCTAATACAGAAGTTGCACTGGGAGCATGAGGAAAATCTACTGTAGAAAGTGGTCAAGCTAAACAGCATATTCTTACTACCACTGCCAGATACTTGAGTCTGGACTAAAGGGAGCGTGGGTTTGACCCAGTACTTAAAGGAGACCTACAGGAAAGATGGGGACAAACTTTTTAGCAGGGCCTGTTGAGATAGGACAAGGGGTAATGGCTTTGAACTAAAAGAGGGAAGATTTAGACTAGATAGAAGGAAGAAATTTTTTACATTGAGGGTGGTGAAACACTGGCACAGGTTGCCCAGAGAGGTGGTAGATGCTCCATCCCTGGAAACATTCAAGGTCAGGTTGGATGGGGCTCTGAGCAACCTGATCTCACTGAAGATGTCTGTGCTCATTCCTGGGAGGCTGGACCTGATGACCTTTAATGGTCCCTTCCAACCCAAACTGTGCTATGATTCTATGATTTCTTGTGTTCTTCCACACTCTCCTGGACACCTGGGAGTTACCAGTTCTTGATTCTATAGGGTTTTTTTAACAATTTAAACAATACCACAGTAGAGAAAATTGGCAAAGTTACAGACAATCCTAAATGTATCTGCTACCTTTTATTTCTATTCCAGACCAATTTAATTAGTAACTAAAGCAGTTTGTAGGTTGCTTCTTTTTTTTTTTTTTTTATAAATATGCTACCTCTTCTCAATATGGGTCATGGCATCACCACAGGCAGCAAAAGTTTCCGAAGAGCAATGTCTTCCTGCTGTTAAATAAACAATGAGAGAATCTAATTTATACAGAAACCTCTAAGAGCTCCTTATCATGTGGCAACTAGTCCCAAATACTTACACTTGGAACATATTATGAGAACATGTCTTAAAGAAGTCTAGAATATAGTTCAAAGGTGGTCAGAGAAGCCTTCCTTGAAAAAAAGAAAATAGTATTTGACTTTTTTTTTTCTCTTTGGAAAATAAAGAAATGGAAGTATACTCAAATCTACAAAACACAAATTTAAGTTACTTTAATCTTCAACCAAAATTCTAAAAAAATTAATTCAGTCCAGAAAACTCATCTGAGTCTGTACTTAATTTAAATCTTATCTTTTTTTTTTTTCTGTAGCAATATGTTCAAAATAGAGGTTCACTTGACTGCACGTAACAGATACATCAAGTTGAGCAATAAGTCCTTGTTAAGAAATCTTTTGGTAAATTAAATTAAATTCATTATGATCACCAGTTGCCTTTAATTTGATCTTGTGTATATTTTCTTATTATAACTATTTGCTAAGCAGACTTTTATGAACATTTAAGACATCTGATGTAATTTCTCCTCAAAACATGATTTATTTTTTTTTTAGAAGAAATACATTTGTGCAAACTTTATGGGTGTTAGGATTCAAATTAAAAAAAAATAATCAGGAAACAAATATAAAACTATGCAATATAGAGGCAGGTACTCAGGTGGTAGATGTGTAATAAACAAATCTTTTAGATATAACACTTTTTTATTTTTTAGGCAGAAAGGGTACTGAGATGCAGATACACATCTTTGGACATTCCAGAGTTTCCAAAATTTTTGAAGGAAATTTCATTGTGTCATATTTTTTATCTTGCATTCTTTTGCACATTATCTTTCATTTTAAAGACATTAGCACACTTGAGCACCATGTTGAAAATTCTCTTTGTTTTAACTTCAGAAGAAAGCAAAGTAACATGATGTAACTAAAGCAGAGGTTTTTAACACCTATGCCTAAATGCACTACTCAGGATTTAATTACTATTAGCTACAACTTAAAGTTAGTAGGCAAGACAAAACAAAACAAGAAGAGCAGTATCAGGAGCAGAGGAGAACCCCCTTTTTTGAGAGGGACAATATCATAAATATCAGGGAAAGAAGACAAGACCATTTTGGTTCTAGCTTCTTTCCTCAAAGCTCTCAAGCCTGAGTGATCCTGTGTGGAACAACCAAGGACCATAGTCAACAAAATTATATGGTTATTGTCTACATGGTATAGTGTACTCACAGACAGTGTAGAATACATGTTAAAGACTAATGGTTTTGTATATGTCATGATGATGAATATTGTGTGTGAACAGAGAATTTACAAGAAATATCTTGTTAATGGATGTAGCAAAGTGTGTTTTTAAGGTTTGAAATTAGCCCAATTTGTTAGTTTTTTACTCCCATCAGAGTAATTCCCTGATTTATATCTCTGTCTACCTCTGTCTACCTCTATCTACCTCTACCTCCACCTTCGTCTCCACCTCCACCTCCACCTTCATCTCTATCTCTATATTTAGTTGCATTAATGGAGTAAGTAAGAAGGTATGAAAATGATGTATTCATATGTGTATATGTGAATCGCTTATTAGTGGCTGTGTCTACATTAGCATCTTGTTACAGAGTGTGATCTTTTAACTGAATTCCTATATCATCTCCATTTACTTAATTTTCCTTTGGTTTTTGGAAGGTTTTCATCCCCATAGACTAAATTTTTTGAGAGGAAACTAAAGTACAAGCTATTACTAAGGTGGGTACTATATGTCCAAACACCTAGTGGGCCCATAAAGGTGCTTATGGACAGCTTTGAACCATAAATGTGCTGAGACATTTAGTCCTAGGAATGAGATGATACTGATAGGAAGTGCAAACCTGAACCATGAATATAGGGTTTCAGCACCAAACACTTCAATGCACTGACCCTATCCTATTCCAATCTAATTTCCTACTTTAACAATATATAGTATCTACTTAAATTGTAAGCTAATGTTGTGATTTAAGCCCAGCCAGCAGCAAGGACCACGCAACTGCTTGCCGAGTTTTCCCCCTTCCCCCTGAGAAGGGTAGGGAGAAGAGGGAGTAAAGGAAGGGAAAGGAAAGGGAAAAAAGCCCCTTGGGTTGAGATAAGGATAGTCCGATAGAACAATAACAGAAAAAGGAAAATGACAGTAATAATAATAATAATGGTAAAAGAATACACAAGATAAAGAAATATAACACAAGTCACTCTCACTACCCAGGAAGTTGGTTGTCCAGCACTTCCTGAGCAGTGATTGTGGATTCCCACCCCCTGGTCAACCCCCATTTATATACCGAGCATGACATCTATGGTACAAATATTCCATTGGCCGTTCCATTTTTCTGTCTGTGCTTCTCCTCAGCTTCTAAGAAAAGCTGAAAGAAGTCCTGGACTAGTGTAAACGTCACTTAACAACAACTAAAACAATATGCTTTTTTGACATTCCTTTCATACCAAATCTGAAAACAAAGCAACCACTAGAAAGAAAGAAAATTTACTCTATCCCAGCTGAAACCAGGACAGCTAATAATATGGAAACTTCTATGCTAAAGGTAGATAATATACCACTAGTCTTAATCTTTTTCTCCTGAAGTTCATTCATTCATTCTACTTATGTTTTGAAACGTTCAGCAAGCATGTTTTCATTGTGATAGTCTACCTCTGAACTGAAAGACAATAATGGAGGTTAACCAGGTTGTATTTTATGGTTTGCAGTGGATAGAAAAAGGCTTGTGAACATTGCATACAGAGAAAAAGAAAAATAGTCCTCTGTGTTCATTAAAGCTGCAATATGCAGCCAGGTTCTGCTACCCAGTGCAAACCACAACAGATGAAGAATATGCAGAGCTCTGGGTTGGAGATGTGTATTTTTTATGCAGATAATATGAACCACTATATCACCTAGGAAAGGGAGAGAGTAGATGGGATGTATTCGTGAGGACAAAAATCTAGGAGACTTTGATTCTTGCAGCTTGTACTTGATTGTCCTATAGTAGTGGGACAGAACAAAGACAAGTAAGTGCTGTGAAAATTGTCTACATATGTGGAAGTGAATATGTTTTAAACGGATATTTTTGTTAGAAACCACACACTGGAATTTTCCATTGAATTTTAAGGGTTAAGTATTTACGAATGCATAAAAGTACTGCTACAGTGATATGAATAAAATTCTAGGCTGCTGTTCCCTGAAACTAAAATACCATAGCAGGGAATATTTAATAAATCCTAGAAACAGACTATTATACAGAAAACTGCACAGAATTTGGTCTTCTATCTTTGCATCTGAGGGAGCAGATGTTGTGGTCTGATGTACAAACAGCAAAATCAGTTGCTTTGATTTAAAATAATTCATTTTAAATTAACGAGTAAAATAGGACAGAATAAAGACACTAGATATGCAGTGAACATCTGCTATTTTTGTGTCATTCAGGTGACTCATATACCTGCATTTCCCCTGGGGATGCCAAGTTGTTAAAACCAGCTTCCACTACAAGACTGGTGCCAGTAGAAGATATGCATAAATTTGACTTTAGCAAAAAATGCCATTTCAGTGTATTTTGCTGAAAGCATTACACAAGGTTACATTCTATCTCCTTCGTGCTTTTTTTTTTATTTTTTTTTTAATTAACCCATTAATTCTGATATTCTAGACAAAATTATTTAACTGCTGACTATATTTAGTAATGCCCCATTCTTGGACAGATGAACCTATTGGATAAAGTAGAGATATAATCTGGATTTTTTGAGTTACACATAAGTGGTTCAGCCCCATGCAGAGCTACATGTTGCATGTTTGCATACATGCCACTTCAGGCATCCACACTGCAACCTGGTACATTCAGCCTTTTCCCAAATTTCCCTTCTGCACGATGTTAAAAGCTGACATAAAATTATATGCAACAGCCTGTGGCTGACTCAAAAGTAATAAAGATGTCAGTGATTAATTTCTTGCTTTCTTGAATTTGTTGCCTCAGTGTTTTCAAAGTGGCTTCTCTATCAGCAGCCAAAACAGAACTCTTCACATTGTCCTAGTTAAGAGAATAATAGCAATCGCTTTGCATTACAAAGTGTTTGTCCTCTATGCTTTCAATGAACATTTTAGTTTTTCCATTCCAAGAGGGAAAATTTCTCCAGTCTTTGTGTTTTCCTCTTTCATGCTTTTCCTATGGCCAATGATTAACTTAGAAATCACTTGTATGGGACTGATGATATAATTTCATTGTCTGACTATTTGATTTCTGAATATCTGAATATCTTTTAAAGCTAACTGAAATTATCATAAACTTTTTCCAAGTTGCATAGTAATTAGCCCATTGAAGGAAATAATATACATCCTGAATATACATTTGTATAATTAGAGAGCACTAATTAGTGCTCAATGTTTGCTGACATTAGTCAGCAAACTGGTTTTGTAGAGCCTTGGCCCTGAATTAATCCTTAGTCATTGAAGTTCTCAGAGAAAATAAAATTTTGTTAATATATTTCAAATAATTTAATCTCTGAATAAAGCAACTAGAATTCCTTAGCTGTAGAAATACATTTTAGTACAAAACTACTTATTTCAAAATGATAGCTCTTCATCAAGCAAAAGAATTTCCTACTATCATTTATCAGATCTTCTCTGCCATGACAAAAAGAAACATTACCACAGAGAGACAGAAAATAACTTTCCAACTGCAATGAAATCTTGGCTTCACCTAAGTGAATGACAAAACTCCCATTAACTTCAATAGGTTCAAGAAAAACCTTCACTCAGATTAGTTGACATTGTACTATTCTTAATAGCTCAAGTGATACACAGCTGAAAATATGCACTCAGGACAGATAATGAATCTTCTCTAAGCAGTCCAAAAAGTTTTGAAAAAAAACCCAACAACAACAAAAAACCCAACCCTGATATTTTGTTGTATCTCATTTATACAAGATAACAGGGTTCATAGAACAGAAAATCAATCAATAAAAAGTGTGTTATTTGTCATTTCCTGATGTGGAAATACATATCTTGGTGACAGATAAAGTTGCCTCACTAGAATCTTACCTACCAATCTGAGTTTCAACAGCTCAATCCTTAAAACAGAAGTAGTTGACATTACAAAGGAGCCTCAATTAAGAAATTCAAGGACTTGAAACACTGTCTGCAAATTATCCACTAAATATCAGCAACTAGATTTTCAGTTGTAAGCTATTTTCCTGACTATATTGAGTGCATCAGTGCCCGTTTGTAAAAATGGTGAGGGAACAATTAAATTTCACTGTGCTAGGTGAAATAATTTTAAATCTGAGCATTATTTGGGATGTGAAGATTTTTTTCGGTTTTCAGCCAAGTAATGTAGCCAACATTAAAAAAAAAAAAAAAGAGAAATAAAAAAGAGAGAAACAGAGTAGTAAAAGCAGAAAAGAAGCCAAGACACAGCGAGAAAGGCGTTTCTAGCTTGACTTTAAGGAAAAGTGTGAGAAAAAAATAATATTCTAAAAAACATATCAAAACCAGAAGCTTAGATCTGGAGAAAAGAAATTGTGTCATCTAGTCAGTTTATCCTGTGTTAAATGAAACAGGATTGTGTGGATATATTTGGTAAATATACCAAAGAAACACTTTATCCTTGTTTTTCCTAATAGTAAAAGCTGTTAGCAAGATACCTTTGACTAACAATTTTGGTTCAAAAAAGCATCACATTTCTAAAACAAGACAATATAAATTTGCAAATACAGTAAAGTTTTTCCCATGAAGTTAATTTTCACATGATCTTTTTGTATAAGCGAGTCAAATGAAAGCTCTCAAGACAGTACTCCTGTACAACTTTAATGATGTGCAGAACAAAGTAGCTCTACATATAGACAGATTTTGCTGAATAAACACAGTCTGCAATTGTTTTATTGAAGGTCATCTCTCAGAGAGAAATTTTTTTAAAAATTAACATACTACAGTATAGCAAAGATGTTTTTAAAGCCATAAAATTTATGAAAAATAATGGTAAACTCTCTTAAGTGTTACCATAAAAGTAAGGTAATTTTCAAATCTTAAAACATTATTAATAATAAGAGAAGGAAACTTGAATTTATTCTGCTCACCAGATCTGCATTCAAGGGGACAGGAGATTTTTTTTCTCTTTTTGCAGGCTATCGTCCTATGAAATGGTATAGCTGTGGTTTTTAAGCTGAAAGTTTTCCCTGATATTCCAGTGAA
This sequence comes from Charadrius vociferus, assembly GCF_000708025.1. Taxonomy (NCBI): domain Eukaryota; kingdom Metazoa; phylum Chordata; class Aves; order Charadriiformes; family Charadriidae; genus Charadrius; species Charadrius vociferus. The sequence goes on along the minus strand of NW_009648555.1, from coordinate 211,485 downwards.
AAAGACTTTCTGGAGAAAGAAAAAGGCCTTGGCAACAGCATGAAGAGAAATAGCTGTAGCCTGCCTCTTACGGAAAACTGTAGAAGATCAAGAGAGATCAAAACCTATCAAAATGTCTAGGGCTATATTTCACATTTGTGATTTTCTTTTTTTTTTTTTTTATTAATGTGATATTTTGTGGAGAGGAATATTACAAACTATTAGCCTGTGGCAGTAACTGGGGAAACGAGGCTTCACTCACTCATTAAACACTCTTTGTATGAAAACTCCCCTACCTACCACCCTTTGGCAGTTGTGTTTTGGAAGACCAGGAGCTTAGGCACTGTTTGCTAAATGCTTAAGTAATGCAATTCAATTAATACTTGAATGTACCTGAGAAGAGGAATGAATCAGCTCTTCCACTTCTTTGTTTATAGCAATAAATGCACATATCTGTCAGGGTTGTAAGACAGCCTTTCTAGTGCACTGAAGTGCTGAACGATATACAGAAATGAAATTACTGCTTCATAATAGAAG
>NW_009648555.1:139836-210948 GCF_000708025.1 Charadrius vociferus | reverse complement strand
AACTTTCTGATAAAAAACCACCTTGAAAAACACATTTTCTGTTTGTTAGTAACTTCCCAACATCTTTGACTTTTTTAGAATCACTTTATCAAGGCACAAATTATGTATAAAATGGAAATTCCTGCCCATTTGGACTACAATGAAAAGAACACTTCAAAGTTACTGTGTTTTGGTGCTACTTGCCTCCCCAGAATCCAGTAAGTGTGGACATCCTCAGAGTAGTTTATATTTTTAATTCATTTTTTACTTCCCTCTTGTTCTGTTCTTCTTATAAAGGTGGATGGTGAAGAAGAGTTTGACAATAAATATTCTGATAATTTTATTCACAGTAAACATCACTTTAATATCAAGCAGTAAGTTTGTGACTTGAAGATGTATTCTCACCGTAGAAGTTTCTCTGGTTACCACTAATGGACATGCAATGTCCACTGCCTTTTAAAGAGAATTATTTATCTAGTTTAATTCTATTTCTTTTGACTATGTTTTTGAGGCCTACAAATATCACATAGCATGAATAGCAATTTAAGTTCTTTTGTCCCTACACAAATGAAGCTCCAAAAGATGTGAAGCCAGTGGGAGTTTTCTTTGTCCGCAACCCACAGATCAAGGTGTGGTTAACTGATCTGCATTTGAACGTAGATGATTTTTCAAAGACACTTTCTGAATTTTAATGTCAGAAGTATAATATGTAAAATTTTACCCAAGAAATTTAGATCATCCTTTTTGTGGCAGGTTAAAATTGAGAAAGAACAGCTTGAAATTGCACAGCTGATGTAATTTTGGGCTATGGCTAGCCATAGTCCTTTGGACTAAGTGCTTGAAGCAGTTGGATTTGAAATACTGAATCCCAAAGGAACGGGTGACTATTTAGCTAGAAGGTAAACCCAAAGGAACAGGTGAAAATTTATCTAGAAGCTAAAATTAGAAACTAAGAAGAATGGAACCTAAATCATCTGACGGGTCAGATACAGTGCTCTCAACTTTCTTTTCTACAATTTTTAATATTATAGGCAGCGAGTCAGACGTTTATCTAGTAAGTAGAATACATGAACTCCTCCTTCAGCTGTTAGGAAAACATAATCTCAAGGCTATCAGTTGTTCTTAATTAGGACATCTTTCTTAATTACATGGGTCTGAAAATCACATTACAGGCGTTATGAAGTCAGCAGCAGTACAAGAAGGAACTTGGTTATTAGTATACATGTGGAAATGATAACTCAACTTTCTGTTTTCAAAATTTTTATTTTGTTTTACTTCATTTTATTTTTATCCAAAGACTATTTCAAACTCAATTTATAAGAATTCTTGGAGGCAATAAAATAGTTCTATTACTCCACCCCAGCTGAATAGGCTCATCACATTTATATTTCTATCCTCAGAATAATTTTCTCTACTGTAAATACAAGTAATTGAAACAGGCTTTCTTGAAATTCTGACTCAGCTTCTTAATCACCAGAAAGGGACAAAAAAAATGGTGGTCAGCATTACTTTGTGATCAACTGTATGTAACTCTGAACTCAATAAATTATAATTACTGATCATCCATCTATTGATGGATGATTAGTGATCATTCAGCAACCTTACATTGCAGACATGCCATTTTTTTAGTGGATTTTGCATTAATGGCTTCAGATAATTTAAATGTGTGTAATTCATCTGGCTTTCAGAAATGTGTTTATAATTTTCAAATCTTAACTTATATAATACATTAATCCATTTTCATTAACATTAAAAAGAGAAAAAATTTCTCTTTTTAGGTCATGGCATGCACTAATTGTTTATGGTTGTTTTTTTTCCTGTAACGACTTTGCTTTATCATGAAACAATCACTTGCCAGATGACTTAGTGCTACCAAAGTAAGCATTTCATGATGACCCCTATCTTCTCACTTTCCTACATTTTCAGGCTCATCACAGTGAAAGAAAAGGCAGAAAATGATTTCTCCAATTTATTATTGCATTTTTCTGGAGGCAATTTTCTGACTGAAATGACACAAAATCCACTGGGAAACAAGAGCTATGGACCTTATAAATATGCAGCCATCACTTCTCTGATCAAGCTTTTGACTGTGTTGCTATGACTGTCATAATAAGCAGAAATGCTATGGGAGAAAAATAAAAAGGTTTTTGTTTTTAATTCCTTGGGGCATTCCCTAGCACCCACAAAATTGCTGTCTATTGCAGGCACCACAGAATCTGAAAAATTATTACACACACAGTTGGCAGCTGCTGTCACCTGAGACAGTAGCTTTTATTCACTTCAGAATGTCAGAGTCAATATTTAAAAAGTCATTACAGCTGCCTATTCTTCAATGTATTATGTTAATGAGGATGATTTGGGCAATTGTTTTTCTTTTGCTGCCTATTGGAATCTCCTGGTATACTCCAGCTCCCTCCTCTTTCCATTTACTATTTATCAAATAAAACACAGAAGAAATCTAGCAGAGCAATGACATAAAAATTGTTTGCCTGGACAGAATACAGCCAGTATTATCTTCTGCTGCCTGTAGGCTCATCATTACTACGTTTTCATGTATCCAATTACAATTTCTGTAAGCTGGGAGCCTTGGATTCTGCCAGCAATGTGCTGCAGCTGGCACATTGCTCCCTCCTCACCAAGTGCAACTGGGTTTTGCAGATAGATGCTATTACCATTCTGACTCCAGTTAACAGGAGTATGATGTGGTAAAAAAATCTGTCAGCCAGTCCAAAATGGCTGAGAGCACTTATTTGGCCTTTTGCACTTCACTTTGTGATCTAGCTGGACACAACTACAGCTGACTACAGAAATATCTCTTATCCTCTCTGTTAGGTGGTAGTAGATTAAATAATGAACCCCAATCAGTCTGGAAGCACATGTGTACTTAGTATGAAGGGATGACTGCTTAGAGGTTGGTAACTAGGGCTGTTACCTCCTGCAGGAAGCTCACAAAGAACTACATAGGAATTGGCTCAGTCACAGAGAAGCAGCAGTGTGTCATTGTCTGCATGATCTAAGAAGAAGTGAGTATAGATGGAGGCCAGATTCAGAGTGAAGCTTAGGGGAATGCTATATATTCAATTTTCTACAGGCCAGTAAGAGGACAAAGTTCACACAAAGGTCCTGACGTCAACAAGCAATATCACAAGTTCAGCAGAATGTCTGAGTCCACGAGTGAAAAATTCACATGTGTAGGTATGACAGCTCCCTAAACCCTCAGAAGCTCACCTATACATAAATAATAATTATGTTTCTAGCTCATGCAGGTGCTGAACTTCACAGACTTAAAAAGGGTATCTGGGGCCTGATTTGCCAGCTGAAGGAGCAAAGTTCCCTATTTGTTTTCACTTGAACTGTTCTCCACAAAAAACTTGGGTATTTTTTTCCTCTTTATATGTGTAACGCTTTTTGAAACAGGAATCTACTTCTGTTCCCAAAAGTGGGATTCATAATTCTAAAAAGGCCATTATAATTTCAGATTTGAGCAACTCAGTCTGCATATTTGTATATTCAAGCGACCTACCCAAATAAGAAGCATAAATTATTTATTTTGTTTTTACCTGGTACCAAGGGTCAAACACTCATCTTTGATTAGCTGACAGCTTTTTTTTGGCATTTCAGATGAATAGAAAAAAGTGGAAGGTGGGAGAAAAGTATATGATTTTTATTCTTCGCAAGCCTCCTCTGTGTGCACTGAGTATCAGTTGAACAAAGACAGAAGCTACACTGAGAATAGTAATATAGTCTGCAAAAACCACCCACCAAATAAGGAGCTGATAAAACAGAGAAGTGACAAGCCAAGGGGAAGAAAGCATTATATGACTTGCATATTCAAATGTAAATATGCAAATTTAAAAAGTCCAGTTCTATTCTACTATGAACCACCTTTCAGCCTCTGATCCTGGAATTATGGTAAACTTCAACAATCGCGTTTCCTGTTTCTAATTACACCTTCCTTTCCTTAAGGGTTGCCCTATTTTTTTTCCCCCTGTATATACTCATATTATATTAAAAGGGATTTTCCCTGTGTGCTTTCCATCCAGCATATTTTTACTCCTCTGTCAACTTATTTTACTTGCTTTGCATATATTCCCGAATTCCCCATTCTGCATCCACATCCATATTTTCTTTTTTTTTTTTTTTTTTTTTCTGGTTTAGTGAAAAGGAGCTAAGAACAGTTAGGAAACTACAGTTCCAGTAACATTGCCCAACAGAGAGCTGGCAGTGTCTTCACTCTTTTTGGAGAGTTTTCCCTACCTTCCATGAACACAGTCTAACATAAATACTTCAAATACGTCAGGTGGCTGGAGGGCACATTTTCAGTTCATTAGGGGAGTAAAAGTTGAAGGAGAGATAGTTGGAGGAAACCCAAGTTAGCTCTTTCTTCCTCAGCTTATTTATTAATGAACAAGAGTCGCAAAAAAAGAGAGAGATAAAAAATTTATTCAGAAATGCCACTGCTGGGATTTGAAGGAGTTATTGGATGCCTGGTTAGTTACCAGAAGCTTTTATTAATTTTTTCTGACTCTGCCTGGCTGTATGTTCTATCCTGTGATACAGCCAGCCTGTTCCAATTCTACATGGATCTGTTGGGTTAGGTCTGTGTCTGCAGCATATCATCAGAGGCGTAACATGAAAGATAGATCAGCTGGGAAACAGCAAAGATAATCACCAATAGCGTGCAAGTCAGCATTTTTTCCAGTTTCAAAATATTTTGGCAAAACCTCAAGGTTTCTATTAAATTCATTTGATTTTAATGAAAACTTTAATTTAGGCTTAAAAACAAAATTGTTTTTGACAGGAACTTTCAAAGGAAATCTCAAGGCAAATTTTTTAAATAACCTCTTCAAAACAGATATCACATTCTTTCCTATAACTTCTGTGACTGATTTTTAACTTTCTTACATTCTGTTTTCCTTTTTTTTTTATTATTTTGCTTTTTATTTCTTTTTACAATAGAATTACCTAAACACTAGAGAGAAAAAGTAAACATTAGCACTCCTCCAGATGGAGACCCCACATTCTCTATACATTTTCTCGTCTTAGAGCAAACTGTGCTTGCTGAGCTGAAACAAATGATGTCATTAAAATATAAAAACTATTGCCATGTAAAACTCAACCTCGGTAATTTTCTTCTATTTATATATTCTGCCCTAACTAGCCACTGTTGGTTCAAAAAGGGTACCTCAAATTCTGTTCATCTTTCCCCAGACTACCATTTTGCTCTTGAAAACCCTAAAACATCCTGGCTTGGTAAGCAAGCAAATGCTGTAAAATGACCAAATAGCCTTGGGATTTTTTTTTTCCTGGCTATACAGTCAACTTCCTTCTGTTGACAGGCTCTACTGGTGTTTTTCTTGGTATGTTATCTGTTTTGTGACACTTCAAAAGTTCATCTGTCTGAACTGAATTTTCAATGTGAAACATTAGTAAATTTTCTCTGTAGAGTCTTTGACTCAAGTAACAATAACAGCAACAATATAAAACAAGGGTATTAGTGTAATGGGAACATTATCCAAAAGAACTGTTTATTGTTTCATTAACTCTCAGTCTTAATCTAATGAGATACCTCTCCTTTTTTACTATTGTTTGATTAAAACAAAGACTTTCTTTAAGGTTTGGAATTTAAATTTTGTTCTGTGTTTAAAGACAAACTGCCGAATTTAAACATTTAACCATATTCATTCTCAAAAAGCATTTTCTTAAGTAATATGCTAGCAGGTTCCTTATCTTTTATTAATCAGGTCTTCCTTATGAACAGGTGGTTTCTTATCAGTTAATAGACTGCTTCTACTTTATCACTTTAGAAATCTGCTTTAATAGTCCCTTTCATTTTCAGTCGTTAGATAAGACTCAGGCCTGTAGAGGATCTAGAAGCCAAATTAGAAACACAGAATAATAGAATAGTAAGACTTAGAAGGGACCTTAAAGATCATCTAGTTCCAACACCCCTGCCATGGCCATGGCCACTTTCCACAAGACAAGGTTACCGAAGGCCCCATCCAGCTTGGCCTTGAACAAAGACCTCCAGGGATGGAACATCCACAACTTCTCTGGGCAACTTGTTCCAGTGTCTCACCAACCTCACAGTAAAGAATCTGTTCCTAGTAAGCAATCTAAATCTACCCTCTTTCAGTTTTAAACTGTTACTATCACTACACTCCCTCATAAAGAGTCCCTCTCCAGCTTTCTTGTAGGCCCCCTTCAGATACTGGAAGGCTGCTATAAGGTCTCCCCGGAGCCTTTTCTTCTCCGGGATGAACAACCCCAACTCTCTCAGCCTGTCCTCATCGGAGAGGTGCTCCACCCCTCTGATCATCTTCATGGTCCTCCTGTGGACTCTCTGCAACAGGTCCATGTCCTTCTTATGCTGGGGACTCCAGAGCTGGATTCAGTACTCCAGGTGGGGTCTCCTGAGAGAGGAGCAGAGGGACAAAAGCACCTCCCTTGACCTGCTGGCCACGCTTTTTTGGATGCAGCCCAGGATGCAGTTGGCCTTCTGGGCTGTTGAGCGCACATTGCCAGCTCATACCGAGCTTCTTATCCGCCAACACCTCCAAGTCCGTCTCTTCAGGATTGCTCTCAATTCATTCTCTGCCCAGCCTGTACTTGTGCTTGGGATTGCCCCGACCCAGATCTAAGACCTTGCAGTTGGCCTTGTTGAACTTCATGAGGTTTGCTTTTCTAGGATGATAAGGAACAACTTCCTGCTTGCTCCATTCTTGCGCTTCCCAGTCATCTCCTTGTCCTTTATATGTTTTCCAGAATTATCTGTTCTGTTGACTTCCCAAGCATGAGGGTGATGGTGAACAGACTGTAGTTCCTCAGATCCGTCTTCCTGCCCTTCTTGAAGACCAGCGTGACATGTCCTTTGTTCAAGGCTCATGACTCCATGACTTTTCAATTATTTTCATGCATAGTACAAGATAAACAAGAGCATACTAGAGTAAAGAAAAGGGGCACTGGACATGGGAACTTCCCTTTAAACACAGGAGAAAACATTTTATATGTTGAGGTGCTTAAACACTGCAACAGATTGCCCAGAGAGGTTGTGGGGTTTCTACCCTTGGAAATATTTAAAACCTGACTGTACAGAGCCCTGATTAATCTGCTCTAGCAGACCCTGCTTTAAGCAGGAGAATTGAAATAGCTGGTCACAACCGGTGCCTTCTCAACCATTCTTTGATTCTGTAATTTAAAATAAAAGAATGGTGTCCACTGACTTTCTTCGACAGTATAGCACATGCTATTGAAGAGGTTCCAGCATGCTTGGAGGATGAGTCCTTCTAAGAACTGAACTGGAAAATTATCTGGTTTCTCAAGACAATTGAATTAGGATGCCTTAACCCTGGCCAGCTACCAGGTGCCCACAAAGCTGGTCTCTCACTCCCCATCAGCAGAACAGAGGAAGAAAATAAGATAAAAAGCTCATGGACTGAGATAAGGAGAGGGAGATCACTCACCAATTATGGTCATGGGCAAAATAGATGCAACTTGGAGAAGGTGAATTAACTATTTGCCAATTAATAACAGAGTAAGATAGTTACAAACAAAAACAAAGCTGAAAACACCTTTCCCCCACCCTCCTTCTTCCCAAGCTCAACTTCTCTCCTAACTCTTTTACTTCGTCCCCCTGAGCAGTGCAGGAGGGATGAGGAATGGGGGCTACAGTCAGTCCATAACAAAGTCTCTGCCACTCTTTCCTCCTCATGCTGTTCTCCTGCTCCAGTGTGGGCTCCTTTTCACAGGATACAGTCCTTCAGAAACAGCTCCAGTGTGGGTCCTTCCCACATGTTGCAGTTCTTCAAGAACTGCTCAAGCATGGGTCTTTTCCACAGGGTGCAGTCCTTCAGGAACAGACTGCTCTAGCATGGATCTCCCACAGGACACAGTTCTTGACAGAAAAACTGTTCCAGCGTGGGCTCCTCTCCACAGGCCACAGTTCTGACCAGGAGCCTGTACCAGCATGGGCTTTCCACAGGCTGCAGCTTCCTTCAAGGCACATCCACCTGCTACATCATGGTGTCCTCCATGGCTGCAGGCTGGATACCTGCTCCAACATGGTCCTGTATGGGCTTCACCTGAACCCAATATGCAAATGTACGTTGGAGAGCTGCTCAGACTAGATAAATAATCCATCTGACTATGAAATGTTGGTTTAAAATAAGGTGCCTCAGAAGTTAAATCTGAATTTTGGACTTAGGTTATTAAGTTTCATTTAAATTTTGGCTCCTGGCACCTAAGTAGCTGTTGGGATCTAGACCTCAACCCTCATCTGATTTACTGCTAATATGCAGTACAGAGAAAACAGTGTGAATACAGGCAGAAATGGAGTGTTGACATTCATTTGCATTATTAGGCTTTAGGACTGCAGCAGCACCAAGAGTGGACTCCTCATTAAAAAAAAAAAAAAAAAAAACCACAAAAAAACAAGCAAACAAAAAAACAATACAAAACCAACAAAAACCAAAACACAAACTGTTTTTTGTAAGTTTGACTATATCATTTGCACTTCTATTGAATTTGTTCACCAGTCACCTATCTTACAAAGTCAAGTAGACTTCAAGCTGTCACACTGTTTTCAACTTCTATCTCGAATATGACTTCCCAGGAGACAGAATTTCATTCCAGTCTGTGAAGGTGTGTCTGTGAAGATGAGTACTAAGAACATAAGCTTGTAGTTGTGACTTTGCAGTTTCTCTGCTGTCAGACTTTTCTTAACTAAAATTTTGCACAGTTTTGAATTTGTTTCCCTGGCAGCTGAGCAGTTCTAAATATAAGAATCTGATTTTGACAGATATGAAATAAATAAGTCGAGGTTTATTTTAAGTCCTGCTATTTTATCATTATAAGATAAAGTTTTGACAAGTTATTCACATGTACTGAAATTATTTGAATTAACTTGAAACACAACAATTATATCTATATTGGTAAATAAAGTGACACAGACCAATCTCTTACTGCCAGAAGAGATCGTATAGCACGGTCTGTGTCTTCACTGTTTGGGAGTTTCTCCCTTCAGAGCAGGCTACCCACAGTCTCTCTGTTGTGCTTGGTTCCTCTGAGCAACATCTGACACTTTGTGAAATGTGGTTATCATGTGGCCCCCTGAAACATTATACCTCCATATATATTTCAACACAAAGTGTATGAAACACTGGGAGTGCTATACTGTACCCCACCAGTAAGTCAGTTTATTTTATAACTCTGATGAATTTATTCCATGCCTTTGGGTAAGAACTGAGGACATTTACAGATGCAAAGCTTGGAGTGGAGTCCTTTGGAGGACTTTCTGGTAAAGGGAACCTAAATTTGAATCAGTTTTCATCCATACTGTCTTTAAGATAAAAAATTACAATGAAATAACCCCTCAAGTTATGCCCAGTCTTTGTCTTGGAAACAGTTAGATGCTGTGGTCCAAAAAAGACAGGGAGAAAATTAACAGGTAAGTGCATAGTCATGAAAGGATATTGTAGCTCACCTTCCAGCACTCCCTTACTTACCCCAGAGACATTCCCAAAAGAAGATAGCAAGTTATTTAGTACATAAAGCTACATTTTTTCTCTTTATTCCCTTTTTCCTTCTTACTTTTGCATCTTAATGCAAAGTAAACTGGCAAGTCTCCACTCATTCATTTGTATATTAATGAAAACGTGTTAAGACCTTTCATCTTCATTCTAACTCAAGACAGAACAGGCATGTTCTGCATAAGACCACAAAGAAGGAAAAAAAAAACATTGTTAGGTGTTGGTATGGCAAAAGTTCAATGTATTCAGTGTATAATTTAATGCTCATAGGAAATGAGTTTATTCTTTATAATAGGAAGGTCAACTGTTTCAGTTCTGTTAATGCTGAAAAGATGCAAAGGAGTTAGAATCTCAAACCAGAGAGACATAAAAAAAAGGAAAAAAAAATCCTGAAATACATTTAATTGGTGTGTCAGACAATACAATGATTCAGACCCTGTAGAGAAAAAAAAAATATTCTCATGTATTGTAGCAAAGTTTGCGTGAAAAGAGAGCTATGTATCTCTCTATGCCGTTTTAACTAACTACTCCACAAATTTTCTTTTCCCTTTTCATATGTTTTTGCAGCTGGCCATAGTGGCAATCTAACAATAAAAAGTTTCTCGTTATTTCTTTTTTTACCATTTCAGCACCAATCTAGCATGAAAATATATATTCCCAAGTGTTTAATTTTTGGTAGTTTTTGGCATAGCAGGTGATATTCATCTAATCTTGAACTAAACGAATTAAGATCCCCAAATGGTAACTAACTAAACTACTGACTGAACTAGCTCTCCTAGTTTCTCTTCCTGAAGGTTGAAAAAAGAGACCTCACTAGCATATAATTCATATCATCTTCAGAAGATTTCAAAATAATATAGAAAATTAACTAATCTGTAGATATCTCCAGTGTCTACATGATAGATTGTCTAAATTTTTGAGACGAATCATACTTCCCTAATCCTTACACATAAGAAAAATATACATAAAAAATGGGAAGCATGTTATCTAACTCATCTGACCAGATGCCAACATACATTTTAGGATTAAATAAAACAAATTCTTTTTCTCTTCTCTGATTAGGAAGATATCTTAGGTTTACTGGTTCAGATATAGGACATCCACATTTGGTCAGTGTCAGTATCACAGGAGTATTATTATTTGCAAAAGTTAAGAAGTTCATAAAATGTTATCTTGGTGGAAGAAAATTAGGGTTTGTTGTTTTGGGTTTCTCTTACTTGGAGTCTGAGTTTCATTCATTGAATTCCTATCGTGATCCTTCTGGAGGCAATGTAGTATGTAATTCCTGTAGCTACCATCAGGATGGCAATCTTTACCAGAAGAAGCAGAACAATCCACTGATAACAAAGAGTAACCAGAATTAAAAAAATAAAGATTTATACTTTTATTTTATTTTATTCAAAACACAGAAAATAAGAAAGGACATTATTTTAGCTTTCTAGGATAGTGTTCTTCCTCATTTGTTCCCTCAGTATCCTTATCAGCCAAGTAGGCTTTGTTCTTCTCTAATTCCTTCCCAGGTAAAACATGTTTCAAGTTACCTGACCAAGTATATGGAAGAACCAGACAATATATAAATCAGTCAGATACTCAGCTGAAATTCTACAGAACCAATTTGCACAGAAATGAAGGGCAAAGAATGTTCTGTGGCTAATTTTATTTAGCCGCACAGCAGTCCTGCCTTGGATAATAATAATTATATTCCCTAGCTTTGCTATGGGTTATGTGGGAGTATTGTTTCTTTTTTGCACTTTTTTTTGTGTGTGTCAGAAAGGTCATTTAAAGCATAGCTAATCCATTTATCTAAGATCCTTTGAGACAGAAAGTAAATAATGTAGTACCCTCATCCCAATAAATCTTTATCATCCCAGTTACTGCATTCTTCCTTCCCTTGGGTATCAATTGCTTCATTGCAGTATTTTTTTTCTGTAACATTTCATCACATTCCTTGTTTATACACATTTATTAAAAAAGCTTTTTACTAGAATGAAAGTAAGAAATCTAACTGCAACTAAATTAGCAAATATTTAATTGACTGTCTGCCTAACCTCCTCCTATTATTCTATATAGATCTTTTTTTTTTTCTCTGTTTATTTTCTGCATACACTTTTTGTCTTTTTACTTAAGATGTCTATATCTCTATTCCTTGTGATTTGGTTATTAACACTTCCTGAAAATATGTTTAATCACATAAAATCTCACATTTCTCTCTCGTTTTTCTTGTAATTTACATGTGTATTAAGAAAGCTGTTTGCTTTCTGACATCTATATCTCCTAAAAATATATTTTTTCTATATATCCATTTGTGGGGATGTATATTGTTTGTAGTTTGGGGATAAAATCTTTTATCAGCTGAGAATACTTGTCTTATTTTTCAGTCTGTAGTTCCTTTGGGTTTGGTATCCCATTGTAGATGTCTTCCCCATAGAATCTATTTCTTAAGGGAACTCGAGTCTTTTAGTAGCCTGGAATTTTGATTGGTATTGCAGGCTAAGTAAAAATAAATAAGCAAATACAAATTCTTCTTTGGCAATTGTTACATTTCAATGTAAAATATTGCCTAATATTTTAATACCATGCAATTTATATTCCTAAATAAAATAAAATTACTATATTTTAGTTAAAGACAAAAAATGAGATGTGTAGATTTTCTCTACTAAAGATATTACAAGGTATTGCTAAACATGGTCCTGCAGCATTACAGTCATTGCAAATTTTGACACTGACTCTCATGAGCATGCATATGAGGCAATCTGCTTGTGAAAAGGATAAATGCAAGGCAGCAGTTGGAGGTGAAGCTGTCTTTTGAGAGCAAGTAGATATGCCTGTATGTAAACACTCTGTAAATAAATTTACCTCAACATGGTCAATATCTTGATGTATAAATTCTGTGTATTTGTAAAATACCATTCTAAGACTTTACCTGCAATCATCTTTCTCCTTTTGTCAATCAATTCATTTCAAACAGTATAATAAGTCCTTTAGAGCCATACAATTCTTGAGATGGTATAAATCACCTGAATGATTATAAGAAAACTTCCTTGCTTGGAAACAAAATTATCCTTTTCCACTGTAAAAGAAGACATTATAATTACCATGTGAAAAAGAGACATCTGGTCTTAACGAGAGTTATCACAGACAAGTCAAAAAGCACATTATTTTTAGGACTGTCTTCTCCTTCTCTTTCCAGCTGCTCATATGAACAGAGTGTCAGAAGTATTCCCACAGAAAAACATCAAGCAGAAGCCTGGAAAACTACTCAAAGCCTAGTAAAATGGCTTAATGCAGACCTCTGCAAAGTATATGCAATGACATTTGTCTACTACCATTTTTTCCTGGATTTACATGATAGTCATCCCACACATTATTAAGTAATTTATAATAGTGTATTTTTCACAGTATATCTAGTGTGCAGTTCTTATTCAAGTACTACAAAACCACGAACATGCAACTGTGGGACTTACTGACATTACCTAAGTCATACACCTAAATAAACTTCCTATCTTTTTATTGTATTATCTGGATAGCCTTTCAAAACACTTAAGGTAGAATGCTGGTTTTTGAGGGTAAATTTTGTTTGGCTTTCAGTAGGTTTGTGTCATTAGATATTCTAAGACTTTCTAAGACAAGATATTCTAAGATATGTCTAAGATATTCACTGCATCCAGTTCTGGGCTCCCCAGTTCAAGAAGGACAGGGAACTGCTGGAGAGAGTCCAGCAAAGGGCAACGAAGATGATTAGGGGATTGGAACATCTCTCATATGGAGAAAGGCTTAGAGACTTGGGTCTCTTTAGTCTAGAGAAAAGAAGATTGAGGGGGGATCTTATTAATACTTACAAATACTTAATGGGAGGATGCCAGGGGGATGGGAGCAGTCTTTTTTCAGTGGTGCCCAGTGACAGGACGAGGGGTAATGGGCACAAGCTTGAACATAGGAAGTTCCATCTTAACATGAGGAGGAACTTCTTTACCTTGAGGGTAGTGGAGCACTGGAAGAGGCTGCCCAGAGAGGTGGTGGAGTCTCCCACTCTGGAGACATTCAAAACCCACCTGGACGCTGTCCTGTGCAACCTGTTGTAGGTGACCCTGCTCTGGCAGAGGGGTTGGACTAGATGATCTCCAGAGGTCCCTTCCAACCCTAACCATTCCGTGATTCTGTGTGATTCTGTGTAAGAACTTTTCCTTAAGTCAAATGCAATGCCAAATAATCCACTATAATGCCTCTTATGCTGTTCAAAAGATAAAACACATAAATATTTAGGACAAGCACAATATTTAAGAGGTATGCTATTAAAATCTCTCAGAACTTCTAAAACTTTTCAGTTGACCTATATTTTTTCCCCCAAAATAGCAACTATTCTGTCCACTATATTTCACCTTTTATGTCAGAAATGACTCCTTTAAAATAATAAATAGGTCAGTAGAAATTGCTCATAAAATACAGAAAATATCCGAATGGAATATTTGGAATCTGAGAAAGAAGTATTTCTAAGGTATTCGATTCCTGGTTATTCAGGCAGAAATTTGTGTTCTAGATGTGACAATTATTGCTAAACATTACATTTAGGATGGAACCATCACAAATTACTGTAAAGAATGGCCTTTCTTATTATCATATTCAGCCTATTCTTTCAAAAAAGGGATCAACTGACAGACTGTAGAAGTAAGGATTGCTTTTGGCTAAAATCAGAAAAAGAAGTAGGATATAGAGCTATATGAATAGGCATATTATCAGACCAAAAGTCAAACTAGTCTAATATCTGTCCTCCAAAAGTAGCTAAGGAAAAACACAGTAACAAAATCATGAAATTATATTTCCTCAGATCACCCTTTTTTTTCTGTAGTTCAAAACATGACTCAAAATATCCTAAACCAGTAGTGTGGTTTTAGCTAATACAGCTTCATAATTTTGCTCCTATGTTTTTTAACCCCATTTATAATTTTACTACCCACATCTTGCAAGAAGAAATTCTACAATGTAATTGCATATTATGAGAAGAACTGTCTCTCTTCCTTTGTTTTGAACTTGCCATCTGTTAAACTACTATGATTTCTTTATTCTTATAACTAGATGTCTTATTGGGGGCTAGATGTAGGACTAGATGTCTTATTAGATGACTTGTCCTATTCTTGCACTAGTGCTCTATGAACACTTTCCACACTACTTGTGACTTACACACTTAAAGTATCTTCTTTAGTTGATCTCTTTCTTTTTTTTTTTTTTTCAAATTGAAGGTTTCTAGTATTTAATTTTTCCTCAGCAAAAACAATTCCATATTTTCTTTTTTGTACTATTAGAGTTCAGATATGACTTCTTTTGAGATGAGGGGATCTAAACTGCACATAGAATTCAAAAAGAACATGAACAAAGGCATATCTTGTTTTGTTTGTTTGGGGTACTTTATTTGTTTCTCTCTAATTCTTTCCTAATAATTTCCTAATAATTTCCAGTGACGTTTTTTTTTTTTTTTCCTTTTTCTTTCTCTTTTGAAATAGCTACTGATCGTAAAGATGAAATTTCCACAGAACTGTCTGCAACTCCAAGATCTTGTTTCTGACAACTATTATTCAGTTCAGAGCCCAATAGTCAAGCATAGAATTATTTTTTCCCATGTGTGTTACTTTACATTTATCAGTGGTGAATTTCATCTGCCATTTATGCCTCAGTAACATGGAACTGTAAGATCTTACCACAGTTCCCTACAGTCTTTACTACCTACCTAAATAATTTAATACCATCAGCGAATTTTATGATTTCATAGCCTTCCTTTCCAGATTTTTATGAATATGTTGAAGAGCTTAACCACCAACACAGACAATTGCGAGAGTTAAGGATGTTAAAAAGTAAGAAAATCCTTAGTAGATCAGATTAAATCAAAGATATTCCTAGTCTATATTGTGTGCTTGGCAATGGATACAGTCAGATGCTGACAGAACAAAGCATATATGATGCAATAATATTGTCCCTTCATCCAGCATCTTTCAGTACAAAACTCCTGATCCTGAGGTGATATGTTTTAGGCACTGGTAAGACTTCATTGCTAGGTTTCCCTCCACACTGAAAATTTACCGCTTATATCCTCTGTTTTCTGTCATTTAACCAGTCTTTTACCTATGTAAATGATTTTACTGCTCATAGATTTATGAACAGCTGAGGCTGGATGGGACCTCAAAATAACATCTGGTTCAACCAAGGAAAAGGGAGCCTAGATGAGATTATTGGGAGCCTAGATGAGGCTATCTGAGCCCTACTTGGTTTATTGATCATGCTTTGGCGATGAACCTTGTCAAATGTATTTTGGAAATCTCCATAGACTGCATTGGATGGTTCACATTTATATCATCTGGATTTCTTTGCGGCTACTGATAAATTGGCCCAACAGTAATAAAGACTCTATTCTTCATTTCCAATGCAATGTTGTGCAAAACTTTCACAGATAAAATTTCACTCATGCCTACTTAGCATGTGAATGTATTTTTAAATGACAGTGGTAACAGAAATGTTATTAACGTATCTGTAATAGGAAGAACTATGTTTAGAAATTTCCTGATGGTGTGTCAGAGCATCTTTCTAGAGTTTTGCTCAGTTATGTAAAACAATTTAGCTGGCGGAGTCCAAGCACACGAGCTACTTCTTGTAAGTACTGTTGAGAAGAAAACTGGAACAGAGGCCTGCCCCTCCTTCCATTGAGAGCTCCTTTGAAGCTAAGACTGTGCCCCTTGTCCCTTCCTATGCTCTCACCCTTGACAGCAGTCTTGCCTTTACTGCAACGTGTTCTCTTTGCTCCCTAAAATGTCACAGGTGGAATTTTGCTGTGGACGTACAGCACAAGGGAAAATATAAGGTGCAAGGGACTTTAGGATGTCATCAACACTGGTCCAACGTCTACTCAAAGCGCTTCAAACTTTGAAGTCAGATCAGATCAGTCAGGTCATAACCAGTAGAGCTTTGAAAAGTTCCTGGAAGAAAGGTTTCATAGCCTCTTTGGGTGACATGTTCCAGTGCTGGATTGTTTATATTGAATCTCTCTCTAAGTTTTATGTTCCAGAGTCAGTCTTTTACATGTAAATGTTTATACTTTAGATATCTGCATATGTATTACTTAAATGTATCACATCTACTAAATGCTCTATTCCGCTGGTTTGGATTAGCGACCCACACATAAGAACCTAATGTGACCTAATATGCCCTTAAGTTATTGACGCATCCACGTGAGCTGGTAGTTTTCTCAGGGGACATATGGGGGATCTGTATTCATCTTCAATAGCAGCTGCTGGAGAGGCAGGGTAACTAAGGTGCTCTCAAGTGACAATAGGTACCTTGTGTGTGGACAACTGAATCAAATCCATTAACCGTGTTATTGGTTTTCCTTTGACTATACTCAGATTTTAGCCACCCAGCTCACTTGAAGAACCCCAAATTTAGACAATTAATTACAGGTGTCTACAACCTAAAGCTGAACCCCAACTTCAATGACAGCAATTTGATTCTCCAACTACTTCCTATTTTGCCTGAAAATAATATTATTTTTAAAATGAAGGTGAATATAAATGCTGGCACTAATCTGGCAGTTTGGGACGTATTGATAGAAAACATAGGGACTTGTGGATCTTAAAGTAAATTAAACTTCCTAATTATGTCTTTCTGAAGTAAATTCTTATTGCTTCAATTAAATTCAGTTTCAAAATGATTTTTGAAACAAAGAAAGAAACATATTGAAATAAGCATAAATAAAGCAAGAAAAATTATACTACCAAAAATTTTTCCACCTTGGAGTGGGACAGCATGAGCAGCTGCACTCTGGCGAGTGGGGTGGCACTGTGGTGTGCAATAGCCAGGGTGACAGTGGAGGGACCACACCTCCAGTGTGCATATATGAGCCTCTGTGGTGCTTTCTCAGCAGCATATCTATCAGCAAGACGTTGGGAGTGGCAAAGGTGCACTCAAAACTCAGCTCACACAGGAAGGGTGAGCGTGGAGAGGAAGGCAGCAGGGTACTGGTGACCTGCACAACCTGTGTGTGTGTCTGGGAGTGTGTTTGTGTGTGACAGAGAGACAGAGAGAAGGTCATTAGCTACAGAAGGGTGTTTAGAAATATGTAGGTGTTTATTGACTTTTTAAAATGCCTAGTATTGTGGTTTATCTTCTGTAGTGGTGTTATTGACCTTGAATGTGTGGTTCACCAATTGTTTCTTAATTACCTGTCATTAATAAATCAATAAAATTCTTTGACCATGATTTTGTTTAAATTACATGAACTGATAAATTTTTACCTGTGATAGCTATCCTGAGGTTCTCAGGTTTTTGTTGTGGATAGCTGGAATACCTATTTAATTTTTTGCCCCTGAGAATGTATTTTGATTTCATAGGATGCAAATATTAATACTGTCTGCCTTGCCAGGCCCCGGTATTTTAAAGTGTAAGTCTTGGTATTTCTGAAAACATTAGTTCCACAAATCTGTATTTCAATATCATTAAAAAAGAACGTTAGTCATTATAGGCCTAATTCAATAGCCTGCCCTATGGCATCCTGCCCAGCCTCCAACTAGTCCAGAAGTGTCATAAATTCCTGCTCTATTTGCATCTCTTGGAAACACTATGATATTTCAAATAATGTTAAACATCTTGATTTGGACAGCTACATCAAGCTCTCTATCAGCACTTAAAATAGGACCACGTACACACAATGAGAAAGATTCTTGCAGAATGAGAACTCTCAGCTGGATACAGATTCTTGTAAAGAAATTACTGAGAAATTGAGTCACAAATGTATCATTGAAACACCAGGAAGAAAATCAGCACAATCAAACCAGTCTGTGGAACAAACTTGCTACTTAGGTTAAAAAAAAAAAAAAAGCAATAAAAATGGGATATTTTGCGATAAACACTGAATGATTTGTAGGTGAATTTAATGTTTTTTTCCCTGTAGTGATATACTTCATAAGCTAAGTTTCAAAAAGAAAAAAAATTCTATTTTTAATTTGTGATAAAATTGTGATAACGATAAAATTGTGATCAGAGAAATATGTAGAACCCACTGCAAAAGAAACATCCTAATTACTCAATATCAGAAAACGCACAAGATACTATCACACCAGGAAGTTTTGCAAAGCCTTCTTTATCCCAACAAACTCTTTTATCAGGCCTACTCTTTTAGTAATTTCAAACCTAAATCTACCAAAGATAACTAACTTGCCAAATTACGAAATCCACCTGCAAGTATTTAGTCAGCATTTCAGGTACAATTCATTAAGTTTCATTTAGTATAAGAGATCTGAAGAGAAATAAGATTTTGGGTAGAATAAAATGGTTTAAATGCATACGACAATATCTTTGATTGCATCAGATTACATTAAAGATGTCTGAATATTCATTTTTCAGACTCTGCATTCATGTCACATACTTTCATAAGTGCAAAGGTTTTCTCCAGTTTGAAATGCTTAAAATACACCTCATATCACAATGCATTTGACAAAGGGGTATGCTCTGTATTGCTTCTGTTAAGACACAAAGTGCAGAGAAGCACATCAGAGGGGAAGGAGAGGTAGAGGTGACTTTTTGCCTGGATTTTGTCTGCTCTGCAGACTGATGTAAGCGCTGGTCCTCACAACAGCTTTTACACTGTCACCGAGCTGCTTGGCATTCCAGACTTAATTTTACATAATGCGCCTCAGCTAGACTTCTCCCACCCTGATACGTTACAGTTGCTTCCAGCACACTTCTGGGCAAGACAAACTAGAGAGAGATAGATCCCCTAGATATAGATCTAGGGGAACTCCTATAAATTGCTAATCCCATGTGTGGGAAGACAGTAATGAGAATCAAAGGTAAACAGTTTATAAATTTACAAACTTACTTTATAAACTTGTTTCAGCAGTAAAATGTCCATTCATGTTCACCATCATATCTGGAATGCCAAATAAAAATAGGGTTTTTTTTTTCCTTTTTTTTTTAAATTCTCTTTTCTGTTAGTGATTGGTAACACATTAGAACAAAAGGGAAATTGAAATCTGATTTAATAAGAACCATGGCAAAACTCAAAACTGAATTCAGGTGTTTATATGATCAGTTGTGAAATGCTGATTTATGTAGGATATCACACGCCTGTAGTGCTAAAAAGATTTTGAAAAGCATTATGTCCAGGAGACAGCTTGAAAACATAACCTTGAAAATGAGGTAGAATATAAATTCTTCATGGGCTTTAAGCAGACCTTCTGCATGTGGTGAATTTCACCTTTGATGCGCTTTTGTCTAAGTTATTTTGGCTGCCCCAAGTTTGTGATAGACTCATTTTGTTCAAAATTTTCCAGTATTTAAAAAAAAAATTACACAGTTTGCCCAATTTAAGTCAATGAATGTGTCATCTAAATTGATAGAGATTCTCTGTTTCCTTCCACTGGTATATAATAGGAAAAGAAAACCAGAGTATTTCTTTATTTTTATTTATATTGTTGTCTAGCATAAAAAGAAACTTCTGCAATTTTTAAAATATTGGCCATAACGTATTAATGCAATAAAATTGTACTGATTTCTATTGTTGAAATTACATTAACAAAAGTCAAACAAAATGAAACAAGCATTAATTTTGTGAATTTTGGTTTTAGATCCTAAATCAAACTTTGATATATTACTAAATAAAATAAATTTGAGGAGGTAATTTGGTTTCAGATTTATTCCAATATTTATGCCATTGGACATGTGAGATGGAAAGAAGAGGAAATATTTTTATTAGGCCAGATGATAAGATTGGAAAAGACAGAAAGCTTTTGGGCACAGTCTCTTCTTATATATTTTTATATCACTATGGGTACAACATATTGCTATTATTATATTATTTCCAGAACTAGACACAGAATGGTAGAAATACGAAGAAGAAAGGCCTGAAACCTCCAGAGCTGTTTACATACAGAGACTAATTTACAAAATGAAAAATAATTAGTTTAAGAAAATTGAAAAAAATATATCTATACAATTCAGCAACTCCAGAACTTGGGACTGAGTATCAACTTACTGCTGATCCACGACAACTGCAGTAACTTTAATAAAGTACTTTCATTAGAATCAAAAATCCAGCTCTTATCATTAAGTACTTTCAAACCCAGGTATTTCAAAGAACACAAATGCCTTCAGATTAATTCCTTAAGATTTTTTAGATCAGATTATTTGAGATTGTTTTTTTGTTGTTTTTTTTTGTTTCACTGTTTCTAAATTCCATCCACTGAGTCAGGGATTCTTCAGCCTGCTAATTTGACATCCATTCACTCCAGACATTCTGCTTCATTACTTTCCCTTCTTTTTTCCTTGCTCTAAATTGCTCACTTTATTCTCTCTGTGTCTCATGTATCCCTTTATATCTTTATTCCTTCAGTATATACTGCATATATTAGGTATATGCAGTGGAGGTGAGTGAAATAATTTTCACTAGGAAAGACTGTGGTGTTGAAGCTGGTAAAAGAACTAATATTGAATAGCAAAAAATTCATGATATGATAAGATCGCTTACCATTAAACTATAGATATCTTATCTCACTGTCATTTGTTTACTTATCAGATAATAAAAGAATTAATTATTACAATTAATACGTCCAGTTGAACAAATAAATTCATATTTGAATAAACAAAAAAAACCCTAAATATCCCATTTCGGAACATTTGATTTTTTAAGCATTTGATATTTACCAACAGACATATCTTCTTCATTGAGATGGCATTGAGAGGTTTTTCACTAAACATAGCTTCCAATTATAAATTTTGTATCTGGATTATTTTAATTGCCTCCATCTTTTCACTGCATAAGAGTGAGGTGAAGTTAGGAATCAAGATGAGGAACATGAACTGTGACGGCTAGACTGCAACTCATGAATTGGGTAAGGAGTCTGAGCAGCTCATATTTTCAAATATTCCAGTCAGGCTTTCCTGTAAGACAAAGATGTGCACATTTATAGTTTTGTAAAATATTTACCTCATCCCTTCTAAAATGCATATTCTTAACAAATGTAATGATTTCTTAAAACACTATACCTCATCTGCCCCCTCCCTATTTTACTTCATCATTATTACTGTTGGAAAGTGTAGAGACTGTAGGAATGTTAGTAAGGCTGACAGCAACAGTAACAGCAAAAATAAGTTAGTGACTGATCACCAAACTTAAAAGACAAGCTTCTTAAAACAAAAGAAAAAAGTAATGTCCTAAGCGGTGAAAAGCTCAGAGGAGAGCTGGAGGAAGATACGTTTCTAAAAAATTGTATTGTATAGCAAATGAATAGGATTTCTTATTCTGCTGCTGTCATTTTCTGTTTTCAACAAAAATCATGTATTTCAGTTGAATTACTGAATAGAACAAATAAGAACACTGACTTTGAGCATCTTAATGCATCAAAGAACCATGTACAGAGACAGCAGGAGGTGGTAGACCGGGCAAATCATCTGGACAGATTGCTCTCTCTGCCCCTTAAATGATGTGTACACCCTTTCCATTTTAAGTACACGGTGTCCCTTGAATTCAGGAATAGGGATGGATCCCAGGGCACCTTCTATTCAGCTGTAATGCTGACTTTATGTCTGCAATAGATTCCTATCTGGGCCTTTCCTTTTGCATACTAATTAATAAAATGGATCAAGAAACATTCTCTGGCGCTGAGATCAAGTGGCATGGAGTAGTTCATTTAATGCATTCAAACTCACTGCCCCTTAGTAGGTTTTACTCTTCTGTTCCCTTATTTTGTAACAATCCCTGTAACTTTGTATTCCTCAAACCATGATGGGGTTACTTAGGAAAATGCTACTTGGACTGTGGGAAAACAATATTGTAGGCCAACTTTGTAATATCTATATGATCATGGCCCCTAGACAAGCACTGGCTGTAGTTTCTTTAATGGTATCAACATAGCCTTAAGGGCATTTTTCTGATGGTTTTTGCCTTTTATATAAGTTTGCCACCATGTAACTTAGAAGATGGAAAAGGTGAGGGCAAGGAATGAATAATCCTGATTTTGGGGTTGAATAATCTGAATTCAGTGCTGAGCAAAAGGTGGAAGAGCAAACACAGTTACTTTATGTGACTTTTCTGACTCCTCCCTACAGAGAGACCAAGATGATCTCAAAGGCAAAGCAGACATGAGGTTACTCCAAGTTTTATCCGCACCCTTTAAATCACCTAATTCATTTAATCCAGCTGGGAACCTATGAAGCGCAGGAGCAACAAGAAAGGCCAGTATGTCCTGGCACAGTTGTAATAGTGAAGACTAACAGAAAAGGCAGTGGAGATAAATAAGTCTGAGATTTCCACATCTTCAGTGCTTATTCTTGATTACCTTGCTTCTGTTAATCATTTATAGGTAGCGTGCACTAGAGGAAAACACCAATTTCTCATCTAATAGGAACTTCATAACTCTTTGTCAGGGATATTGCAAGTTTTTAAGCAGGTTTTGCCTGACAATAACATTGTTATCTTAAATATAAGGCTTCTCATTGCAGATTTCAGCATCCTGTACTCATCCATGACATGTATTTAGATTCCTTCCTGATAAAG
The DNA here is from genome assembly GCF_000708025.1 of Charadrius vociferus. Taxonomy (NCBI): domain Eukaryota; kingdom Metazoa; phylum Chordata; class Aves; order Charadriiformes; family Charadriidae; genus Charadrius; species Charadrius vociferus. Next base: position 187,908 of record NW_009648555.1, on the reverse strand, counting down.
GAAAATACACTGTAACCCGATCGTCTGTCTGGTTTTAACGGAAGTGTTCCTTTAAAAATGTAAATATCTGAGCAGCTCATCTATTAATAAACCAGAGCTTTGACAATACTGGGGGAACCAGGGATTTTAGTGTAGTCTAAACGAGCATATAATTTAAGTTACTCAATCTGCTTTTCTCAGCAGACAAAATAAATAAATACAAACTGATTTCTGTTACCATGTGCAACTATATATTGGGCTGGATTACGCATTATTTTGCACATCGCTATCTATCTTTCTATTAAAAGCATAAGTATTCTGAAGCATATTATGCCATATGGTTCTTATAGCCGCAGAGCAGCTGGGCTAAATTATCAAAGGAGGATGCACAATTAAACAGGATCTTACTAGTACAATCAAGCTCTGTAATTAAGCCTCTGTCTCAATAGACACATCTGATCTCTGCCTCTTCACTGCGCTCTGGAATCTGAGATTTACTGTTGTTTGGTAGTAATGTCTGTGTTGGGGTGAGTGGGGGTTGGGTTTGTGTGTGCACTGGGCACTAAAAGCCTCACAAAGATCTGTGGGATCAAGACCTTAGTGGTAGGAGGACTTCATTTATCTTCTTAGGATGTTTTAAAATTTCCACTAGTCACATATTTGCCTGTAACTATTTGCATGTTTTTGAAAAAAACATGGATATCTGAAACCAATAGAATGATGGACTACAAAACACTTAAAATAACAGCACAGTTGTCTGTAGAACTGTTTCTTTTTTTGAAATTCTATGCATTGTGTAAGTAATGTGGTAACACCTATAGGCTAAAAGGATTGTCCATTTCTATTCTGTACTTTATTATTAGTGAGAAGGCATTTAAAATGTGTTATTCAGTATTGCATATATAAAATAAAAAATATACATATTACAGATCATATATTAAGGATCAAAATCACACATCTGTAAATTAAAAGTAAACAGCTTTTAAATTATCTCTATTCTATTCTCATACTAAGAAAGACATGGACCTGCTGGAGCGTGTCCAGAGGAGAGCCATGAGGATGATCAGAGGGCTGGAGCACCTCTCCTATGAGGAGAGGCTGAGAGAGCTCGGGTTGTTCAGCCTGGAGAAGAGAAGGCTCCGGGGAGATGCTATTGCGGCCTTCCAGTACCTAAAGGGGGCCTACAGGAGAGCTGGGGAAGGACTTTTTACTAGGGCATGTAGTGATAGGACGAGGGGGAATGGCTATAAACTGGAAGAGGGCAGGTTTAGATTAAACGTTGGGAAGAAGTCTTTCACTTTGAGGGTTGTAAGGCACTGGAACAGGTTGCCCAGAGAGGTTGCTGAGGCCCCATCCCTGGAGGTGTTCAAGGCCAGGCTGGACGTGGCCTTGGGCAACCTGGTCTAGTTGGAGGTGTCCCTGCCCATGGCAGGGAGGTTGGGACTTGATGATCTTTAATGCCCTTTCCAACCTAAACCATTCTATGATTCTGTGATTCTATGTCATTTATACATAGAATCTTATGTCACTTATATGTATGTCACATATATATAGAATCGTAGAATGGTTTGGGTTGGAAGGTACCTTTAAAGATCACCCAATTCAACCCCCCTGCTATGGGCAGGGACATCTGACACTAGATCAGCTTGCTCAATGCCCCATCTAACTTGGCCTTGAACACTTCCAGTGATGGGGCATCCACAACTTCTCTATGCAACTTCTTCCAGTGTCTCACCACCCCCAGAGTAAAGGATTTCTTCCTTATGTCCAATCTAAACCTACCTTCTTTCAGTTTAAAACTGTGCCCCTTGTCCTGTCACTACAGCCCTTTGGAAAAAGTCTCTATCTTTCTTAGAAACCCCCTCTAAGTACTGAAAGGCTGCTATAAGGTCTCCCTGGAGCCTTCTCTTCTCCAGGATGAACAACCCCAACATTCTCAGCCTGTTTTCATATGAGAGGTGTTCCAGCCCTCTGATCATCTTTTGACCCAGCTCTGGACTTGCTCCTGTAGGTCTATATTTTTCCTGTGCTGAGGACTCCAGAACTGGATGCAGTACCCCAAGTTGGATCTCAGCAGTGCAGAGTAGGTGGCGAGAATCATCTCGCTTGACCTCCGGGCCATGCTTCTTGTTACACAGCCCACGATACAGTTGGCTTTCTGGGCTGCAAGCGCACATCCACAGTTCGTGTCAAATTTTTCATCCATCAGTGTCCCCAAGTCCCTCTCCTCAGAACTGCTTTTAATCCATTAATGCCCCAGTCTGTATTGATACTGGAGATTGCACTGATCCAGATGCAGGAACTTGCATTTGGCCTTGTTGAATTGCATGAGGTTTGCATAGGACCACTGCTCAAGTCTGCCAAGGTCCCTCTGGATGCCATCCTTTCCTTCTAGCAAATCAACTGCACCACTCAGCTTGGTGTTGCCTGCAAACCTGCTAAGGGTGCACTCCATCTCACTGCCTATGTCACTGACAAATATATTGAGCAGTACTAGTCCCAATATAGAGACTTGAAGGACAGCGTTTGTTACTGATCTCCATTTGGACATAAAGCTGTTGACTGCAATTCTTTGGATCCAGCCCTCCAGCCAATTCCTTCACCATCTAACAGTCACCTGTGAAACCCATATCTCTCCAATGTAGAGGTAAGAATGTTGTGACAGATCGTATCAAAGGCCTTACAGAAGTCCAGGTAGATGACATCCATAGCTTTTCTTCTGTCCATTGATGCAGTCACTCCATCACAGAGGGTTATTAGATTACTCAGGCATACATTTTCAATTAAGTTAACAGTTGAGTAGGAGGAAAATGAGAAGTGAGGGTACGCATAAAATCAAGCTGCACATACATTGTCATTGTAAACATGCAAATATACATACATCATTAACAAGGAACATAATTTAAGTCTTTGGAGGGTACATGTGTCAGTTCCTGTTGGATCAGAGTGGCATAAGTATAAACAAGTCTCTGTACAGATGTCACGTATGTGAGAATATATAATTATTTCTGCACTGCAGATATTTGCTGTTGACAATCAGCTTTATATAAAGCCTATCAGAAACACTGAAAAATTCTTAACAATTTCAGTGATTGTTACATGAGGCATCAGGTGAAGAGTTTGTTTATAATACAGTAAGTGGATAAATCTTTCCTTTGCATTTAAATAAAAGATGTTTTGCTAATTATAGTGGATTCATAAATAAAACCAATCATTGTGCAACTAAACCTTGTAAAATTAAAAAGTTTGGACTTAATATGAACATAGGAATTTGAACATAGGAAGTTCCATCTTAACATGAGGAGGAACTTCTTTACTTTGAGGGTAGTGGAGCACTGGAACAGGCTGCCCAGAGAGGTTGTGGAGTCTCCCACTCTGGAGACATTCAAAACACACCTGGACTCCATCCTGTGCGACCTGTTGTAGGTGACCCTGCTCTGGTGGTGGGGTTAGATTAGATGATCTCCAGAGGTCCTTTCCAACCCTGACCATCCTGTGATTCTGTAATCTTGTCTGTCTAGATCTTACACTCTGTCTTACCTATACAATGATTATATGCATCCATACATACATATGTATTCCCTTCTTGTTAAATTGGAGCCAGAATAAAATTAGTATTTCATATTCTAATGACAAAACCTGAATATCTTAAAAATCCTCTATCTTATAGAAAGAGAGAAAAAAGCTGAGCTGTGCTTCAACATTCAGTATAGAACAGTCTAATAGGCAGAAGTTTGCATATTCAGGCCAGAAAACCACTGCTGAATCTACAGCATTGTTACAATGAGGATAATAGTTCCCCTGTGCATGCAAAGAAGACTTTATTAAATACCAAATGCTTGAACTTACCCTGTATGTTTTTTTTTCCACTCTGTTCTGCAGGTTTTATGAGGAAAACCTTCAGGACTAGGGATATGATGTATGAAAGAATGGAACCTTGTTTTGAGAGTAATCTGAATCAGAGGTTGCTAGAGCTGAAAGACACTCATAACTTGAAGCTTGGTTTATTTATTTATTAATTTTCCTCAACCCATGAGGGAGAGCTAGGATGTACTAACAAGACATTTCTTTTCAAGAAAAAGGGAAGAGACTTGAAACGATGATGCCTGCCCAGCACCAGGCATTGGGAGTTTTGAAAAGCAGATCTTTGAACTGGATCCAATTTTATTGGTAAAAGCCTTGAACAGGGTTTTGTTACTTGAGTCTGTCTCAATAAATATGAACTATGTGGTGTTCTGGTTACTGAGGAAACATGCTGCGAATGTCCTACCCCTGTTGCATTATAAATGATGGCACAGTAGCCTTGTGCTGTTCGAAACGAAAGGAATGAAAAGGTATGGAAGGCCAGAAATCAAAGCCAAAGAACTACAGCAGGTAGATAGCCAGCATTACACTGCTGAGAAACGCTAGAACTACTTATGCAACCATTTCTAGGATTTTCTTTCCACATCCAGAAAATACCTGTGGAGTACACAGTCTTTCCTTGAGTCTGGGAGAAGAGTAGCAGAAACCTACAGGAAAAATTAGTTTCACTTTGTAGGTTTGACTATTGTATTGAACTAAAAAACACTAATTCCTATTTTATTCTAATTAATTGAGTATACTTGATATAAATGTCTGTTTTATGAACTTGTAATGTGTGACAATTCTATATTAACTGTATGAGCCATTAGTTACGGTATTGTGAGGAATATAAATTTATATTTATATTATTTATTATGTACATATGCTTTCTTTCTGGAACATTTAATGAATTTTGACTTCTGACACTAGCTGTTTGTTTACTGTTGGGTAGTTATCAACAGCAAAAAAGGCAGCTGGAATTAATTTATGCTTTTTGAGAAGCCCTTATCCTTCAGTTGAGTGACTGAAGTAGGATAAAAGATTTGCACTGTTTTTAGCTTTATGGTGTGATACAACCTAAAACCAAAAATGTTTTTCAAATGTTTTGGGAATCTGCAGTGCCATTTTTGCCTCCACAGAAGTTACTATTCAATGAAATATACTATATCACTTCAATACCTACCCATATCCTTTGAGAGAAAGAAAGACTGGACATCCAGCCATCTATTTTTTCACTAATAAAAAGGAGAAACAGAACTCCTTACTGTATTTGTTTTAGACCACAGTAAACCAACAACCTACATTATGTCATATGGCTGAATATAAATTGTATATTTAATGGGTGTTTTGACTGAAAATTGGTTTAAACCACATAATAAAGACATTTTTACATGATTCCTCAGTAATGAAAATGTTCAGCCAACTGGCATAGACAAAAATATTGAACTTGCATGGCAGTCAAGTCAGGTATACTTTGAAGATGAAAAGCAGAAACTTAACTTTCTCCTTCACTATGTCTGTAAGAAGGTAATGGTTGATATCACATTGTATTATTCCCTGGATGCTATAGAACATTCTAAACATCATGAGAAGGGTCGCATCTGATTTCAATATAAGTTTGAAAACAGACAAGGTTTGGGTCCAGTGTGAATGTTGGTCTACCTAGTGGTATAGTTTGCCCTACATATATAATGAAATGTTTGACCCTCTGAAATACAAGGGAAATTATTTCAGTGCAGTCTAAGAACGCCAGGACATGAGAACTGTATAGACTAACACACTGGCTCAGGGTTAAAGATGCAGCAGTTTTTAAGAAACCAGTTTTGATGCAGTAATAGGTTACTTCCTGCAAGTAGCTATAGCAGGCCAGGGACAATCCTTTGGCCGTCAGGTATAAATGGTGAAGCCTTATTGCATCCACTTGCTTAAACTCTCTCTTATCCCCAGACAGGATTTGTTCTTCCATACTGCCTAGTGGGATGTGCTATCCAAGCTCAGATGCTTTCTGGGGAAAAGTTGGTATACAGCAAAGCAGTGTTGGAGATGGTGCTGGTAATTAAGCATTGATAACCAAAACCTCCTTTCTGTCCCTGTGTTACTTATATGCACAGACATAGCCTGTGTCTCATGGACGTTTATTAATCTCACTGCATTAACATGATCCTTTATTTAAATATAAAGCACGTCTTTAAGACTTTTATGTTTTTGAAAGTTGAAGTGCATGGCAAGTATGCTCACTATAAATGAAAATAAATCACATTTGTTTATATTCTATAGCCAGAAGAAAATAAGTTGTATATGATTAAAGTATACACTTGGGAAAAAAAAGACTCCTGTATTCTGGTGCTGCAGGCAGGTGTTACCTATTCAGCAAGTCACTGAGCTGCCAGTGCCTCATAATTCCCATCTGCAAAAAGAGGCATATTCTACTCATTAACTCTAGAGAATTACTAATAACCTGCAGTTAAAAAAAAAAAGAATCCATCTACAAGGGGAAAGAAAGTAAAACATGGTGTTCCCTTTAAATATATAAATATATATATATATACACATACACATATTTAAATATGATTGAATTTATCTTTGAAGAATTCATAGATTTTGGTGAAAAAAAAAAAAAGATATGTATGGGCAAATATCCAAAGTAGTCTATGATAGAAGGAAGAGGTACTCCTGTCTAATAGATAACCTGACAGGACATATACGATAATATTATTCCATCTAACTGAAAATCATAATTGCATTTTAAGATTGATGGAAAGTATTAATATTTAGCAGTACATACTCCCAACTTATCCTCACTAGAGATTAATGAGCGTTCAAAGAATGAACAAAATGTGCAATTCAAAATCATTTATCATTTAAAAAGTATCATTGATCAACACCCAGCTATTCAGTAGTGTACCATTTGATTTTTATTTAAAATGATTTAATTTTTATGCTTAGTAAGTATCCACAGAAAGATTCTTCAGCCCCTAGTTGTGTGTACACCCCATGATCATAGACCAGGTATGTGTCATCCACTTCTGAGATCTTTAATGAAAACTAATTTAGGTTAGATATTAGGAACCTCTTTACTGTGAGGGTGGTGAGACACTGGAAGATGTTGCCCAGAGAAGTTGTGGATGCTCCATCCCTGGAAATGTTCAAGGCCAAGCTGGATGGAGCTTTGAGAGACCCAGTCTAGTGGAAGGTGGCCATGGCCATGGCAGGGGGGTTGGAACTAGATGATATTTAAGGTCTCTTCCAACTTTAACCATTCTATGATTCTAAGATTCTATGAAAACTCGCATAAGCAAGTTTAATAATGGTGAGAAAACACTGTATGTTTGGTCTACTAGAAAAATATAGAAAATTCTGTTACAAGCAGGCTTACAACACCATTATCTACCTATTTTGCTCAGAACATTTTCTGTGGTCAGCAGATACACACTAACTCTAGACATTAAGGTAGACTTCAGACATTTTGTGTAGAAGTGCAGCTGCCAAACACTTCTGTAGTCAACAAAGGATTTCTAGGTTATGAGCCTGAGATGCTAGTTTCTCTCCTTTGATTTTTTAGGGAGCCTGGGTTGATCATGGCTTCAGATATGCCAGGTGCTTAAACGAAGATGGGGAGGTTTCCACATTAGGAAACACTACATTGCCACACACTGCATGACCACAAATCATGTTTATCATGACATAGTTTGAATGAAAAATTTGACACTTATTTCTTTGTTATTAAGATTTTAAAAAACAAAACAAAACAAAACAAATAAAGAAAAAAAACACCTTAATCCAAATTCAGCAAGCCTCTTTACTTCTATAGGACAAGGATACAAAATAAACATGTGAAACAAACCAAAAAAAATGTTGTGTCATTAGATGTACTGTTTAAGGAGATGGTATATTCACTGAAGCAATTAATTTATGTTGCTTGAGGAGAATATAAATATGTTCACATTAACGTGCCGTTACTTTTGCTATTATTAACATTCAAAATGACTTGGAGAACAGAAGCACAGCAAGCCCTGTTCGGTCGTCGGTCTCACGGAGGAGTCTTTCCACCTGTACACCAGTAGGGGATGCCAAAAGAAAATGTAAGAAAAGCTGTCTTGTCCCATGACCATATACCTGAATTCTCAGTAGATTCCTTCACATTTCATATTTGGTGTTTCAGTTCTGCAGTCAGAAGGCTGGAAAAAAAAAGAATACTATTACAAGAAAAATTACAGAATAATCATTACAATGTAATAACATTGATCAATAGAAAATAAAAATTTGTAATGAAAGAATCAGGCTACTTTCTTGGTATGCAAGTAGTGCTGTGAAAACTTTGAAGACTCTAGGACTATCAGTTAATATATATCACCACATGAAAATGTCTTTTTTGCTTTAAGGAAGTATCTATTTTTGTGTTTATGAGTTTAAAATGTCACAAGTATATATTAATTCATTGACATTTCTGTCTGGATTTGGCAATTGATTTATAGATTTCCCAATGACGTATCATTTATGGCACATCACTTCTAATATATTTTTCTAATTTAAGTTATATTTAAGTTATAATGTGTGGTAATTAAAGTGATAGATCACTTTTACTAAATAAAGTATTTGGTTGAAATGTCATTTTGTTTTATGAGTTCACATTTGTCTTGCTTGTTGTTTTCAACGTATTTTTTCTTTACAGAATTCACATTCTGTGGTATAGTTTCATTAAACTAACTGAGCTAGGCAGACATTCAACCAAAGGACTTCAGTTATGTGATGCTCACAATTGTGAAGTGAAACTGCTCAGTTGCAGCATTAGAATTTATAATGCAGATGATTAAATTCTGATAAACTGGTATTCCCATAAACCTCAAACACTGAAGTACTCAAGGTGGAACACAGAAAATACAAAAGGGATGGACTCAGGTGGGTTGCCTACACTGAACTGTCATTTGCTATTCCCTAGGGTTTACACACTTACAAGTGCTCTTTATGAAGGCTGAGGATCTCCAGTAGGTCCCATGTTCTGTCTACCAACCCTGGGCATATGTCTCAGACAGGCATCTCACATGGCAGCAGATGTGAGAATGCAATGTATTGAGCCACACGTGCCTTGAAAATTTCTCTTATTTCAGTTTAGACACCTATTGCAGCCAGAAATAAAAACTAGGGAAAAAAAAATAATAAATTCTTACTTTAGGTGTCTAAAGAAAAGTCAAGTCATAAATTGGGAGAATCCTGGGGATGAAATTTCTGCTGCCTGCATCAATCGTTGTCTAATGTGAAGAACTCAAGGACTTTCTGGAGAGTACTATGAAACGTAACTAGTGAAATGTAAAAACAAATTTCTCTGGCTTAGAGTTTTTTGTGGTGTTTTGTGGGTTTTTTTTTCCCTTGTTCTCTCCATTTTTATTATAAGCTAAACAGGGTCCCAATTTCAAGAGAATTGTTAGGGACCAATTGCAAAAAAAATACCTTAGAGCATTTGTTTATAATGTAGACTCAGTCTTCATGCTAACAAGAGGTAGAGTTCAGATGACCATTTTTGGGGCTGGAGTGAATTTTCTAATCGTTAGGTTGCTATGCAGAAAGTTGACTTTTCCTTCACTGTGTTTGACAGAAATGAAATCAACTGGAATAAAGGAGGAGAGCTCTGAATATTCCTATCAAATCAAGCTCCTCCAGAAACATATTCTTATATGTTATTTCAAATATTTAAATGTGGGAGATGCGTATAACTACAGTACAATCAGCAGACAGAAAATTCTACCAATCCAGTCTTCTCAGGTGACTTTTGTGAACCAGAGAAGTTTCTGACTGAAACACTGGGCAGTGCATGAACACAAATGCCTAAGTAAGCCAGTTCAACTTTCTTTCAATGAAAATCATAATATTAAAGTAAATTTCAGCTAAATGACACTTGATTGATTTGTTGAACACCCACCCCATGAGGATCTTATAGCAAAAAAAAATAAAGAATTCAAATTTGAATACAGATTAAATGTCCACTGGCTTTTCCCACATTCATTTGGCTTATATATTATGTGTTTGTTGCATGAATTGATGAACTGCAGCCTGTGTTTGCTATCTGAAAGCTGCTTTTGAACTAATTTGGCTGCTTTTCTGTAAGGTCTGCTGAGTCTATTGCATTCTTGAGTCACATAAACATGCACACTCTGGCAGCCACCAAATGGGGTTTTGTTTCTGGCCAGAGCAAAGCTTGATGGCACTCCAGGGGCCATAGCAAGGCCACTCTGTCACCAGAGCAGAAGGTATAGTTTTCACATCTCCTTGCAACTGTCAAGCTGTTCTGGACAGTGTCAGAAAAAAAGAAGTATGATCTGAAGAAATGTTTGTTTCCCTCTGTCACTGCATACAAGGAGAGCCATCATGCTGCTCTATCCTGACCAGGAATTGGAAGCGGAAGGTTCCCTCTCTCTCCATGCACTTACAGTGGTGTCTGCGCCCATACTCCCTATGTAGTAACCAAGTTTTACAAAGACTTCTTTTGTCTCCTCTCCCTACACCTCTATATACCCTATCTATTACATCCTGCAGATCTTAAACAGAAAATCAGAAAAATCTCTCCCCTCCCCCAATGGTAAAGTAGTTATTGTATCAATCTCAGCAAAATAATTTTTTACATGTAATTCAAAGTATGATGAAGTTAGAATTCTATGGGTAGATAACACTTAATTTCATGTATAATAATCCATTCATGTGTATTGCCACAAAGAATGCTTAAGAAACATGAAGCATTAGTAAATTCTTCAATTTTATATTAAATCATTACTACCAATAAATAGCAAATTACAGATCAATCTACTTTCCATCAATCTAATTTCCATTTCATAAGACATAATTGTCTCAGCTAATATCTGCACCTTTAGAAGTTGTAACAGATTAAGAGAAGACACAGCCACAAAGAAAAGACAGCTTCAAGAAAGAACTTACAAATTAAGAAAATGAGCTGGATCCCATACACATTGCACTGATATGCTCATTGTGGCTCAATTTGTTCAGGAGACAGCTTTTTTAGTGCCAGCTGACACTTTTTATGGCTCGTAACTTAGTTTTCAGTGTTGTGCTAATCAAATCTTGGTGTCATAAATACCTGGCAAAGTGTGACAAAACTGACTTTGATATAATAGAGTATTGTTCACCCTGACAATTCATCCACCTTATGTATTTATGCCTTGATATAGGCTTAAATTTAGCAGGGGAAGTGTGAAAATTACAGAAGCATGTCAAACATGAGACAAATACGGTTATAAAAAAGATACCAAAAATAATTTTTTTACTTTATGTAAGGAATACTATATATTTTTAGAAGCTTTTTAAAGATACCTACCCTAAGTTATTAGCAGCTACATTCCTCTTCTGCAGTTCAACAGGCTACACTGAATGATCATTTCTATTAAGTTCTAATTATATTTCTTGAAGAAACAGGTTGATTACTTTGCATCTACAGAAGATTATTCATTTTAAATTCTCCACTGCACAAATTGTTTTCAGCTGTGCTGTATTGCAGCATCACTTCAGCAAAATAATAATTTCTAAAAAATACCTGTCAGTAGGGGGGAGAGAAGTCCTCCAATATTGAGGATTTCTGCCAGTTTTTACCATATTTAGCGTACTTCATTATTCTCATCCTTTTCTTTCTGATTTCTTAGAAGTTGATGAAGTAGAATGCACAGGGTACTTAAATAATAGCACAGAACCTTTTTTCTATACAAATTAGCCACTGAAAAAGTTAAATAAATTGCAAGCTCAATGTATAATTCCCTTATTAATGCAGTCTAAATCCCAGTTTCCAAACTTACCCTCCATCAAGACACATCTCCTTCATTTCACCTCTATTTGCTGCTGTCAATCCACAGATTTCCCCCAATTAGGAATTAAAAAACTGACTTTTTAAACAGTTTTTCCCTGGACAGGAACATACTGAAAATATTGCTGGTACTAGAGGAAATAAAATAATTAAGTAAAGATGTATTTCACCACATTTATATGGCAGCAAAGTCTTCTACCTGAGGAAAAAAAAAAAAAAGCTGTCAAAATGTAAAATGTTTTAAGCAATGAGGTTATTCAGGTGAAAAAGAAGAACAGGTCCTGGGAATGTCTTTTGATGAAAAGAATTTATATTCACCTTCATTGATTCCATTTTGAGATGCATTTAATTTCATTCTCCCTTTACATGCCGATTTATCTACTCCAACATAAGCACAATTATACCCGTGGCAGTCCTGACAAGTATCTGTTCCATAAAGACTCCAGTGTCAGTGACTTCACAGATTTGCTATGGATTTTGGTAATGCTCTCCTAGTCATTAGAAAATTTTATTAATAAGTAAATTGCTCCATTATTTCTTCGGTAGTTCACCATACATACAGGGTGCAAGTTATTCCATTTGCGGGAAGTTTTTATGGATTTCATAGAAACATAGAACCATAGAATCTTTATGGCTGGATGACACCTTTAAGACCCTCAAGTCCAACCATTAACTAACTCTACCGGGCCCACTTCTAAACCATGTCCCTGAGCACCATATCTAGATGGCTTTTTATTACATCCAAGGCTGGTGATTCAGCCTCTTCCCTGGGAAGGCTGTTACACTTTTTGGTAACTCTTTCAGTCTAGAAGTTTTCCTAATGTCTAACCTAAACCTTCCCTGGTGCAACTTGACTCCATTTCCTCTTGTTCTATCATTGGTTACTTGTGAGAAGAGACCAACACCAACCTCTCTACAACCTCCTTTCAAGTAGTTGTAGAAAGCAATAGGGTCTCCCCCCAGCCTCCTTTTCTTCAGACTAAACAACCCCAAGTGCCTCAGCCACTCCTCATAAGACTTATTCTCAAGACCCTTCACCAGCTTCGTTGCCCTTAGAATCATAGAACCATAGAACGGTTTAGGTTGGAAGTTACCTTGAAGATCATTGAGTTCCAAGCCTCCTACCATAGGCAGGGAGACATCCCACTAGACCAGGTTGCTCAAAGCTCCATCCAGCCTGGCCTTAAACACCTCCAGGGATGGGGCCTCAGCAACTTCCCTTAGTAACCCGTTCCAGTGCCTTACCACCCTCAAAGTAAAACATTTCTTCCTAATATTTAATCTAAACCTGCCCTCTTCCAGTTTAAATCCATTACCCTTCCACCTATCACTACAAGCCCTAGTAAAAAGTCCTTCCCCAGCTCTCCTGTAGGCCCCCTGGAAGTACTGGAAGGCTGCAATAAGGTCTCCCCAGAGCCTTCTCTTCTCCAGGATGAACAACCTCAACTTTCTCAGCTTGTCGTCATAGGAGAGGTGCTCCAGTCCTCGGATCATTTTCATGGCCGTCCTCTGGAATCACACAAACAGGTCAATGTCCTTCTTATATTGGGGGCTCCAGAGCTGGATGCAGTACTCCAGGTGGGGTCTCACAAGAGGGGAGTACAGGGGCAGAATTAACTCCCTTGACCTGTTGGCCCCACTTCTGATGCAGCCCAGAATACGGTTGGCCTTCTGGGCTGTGATTGCACATTGCTGGCTCACGTTGAGCTTCTCACCAATCAGCACACCCAGGTCCTTCTCCTCCAGGCTGCTCTACAGCCATTCCCCCCCGAGCCTGCATTTGTGCTTGGGATTGCCCCAACCCAGATGTAGGACCTTGCACTCGGGCTTGTTGAACTTCATGAGGTTGGCATGGGTCTGCCTCTCCAGCCTGTCAACATCCCTGTGGATGGCATCCCTCCCCTCCTGTGTGTTGACTGCACCGCACAGCCTGGCGTCATCAGCAAACTTGCTGAAGGTGCACTCAATCCCACTGTGCATGTGGCCAACAAAGATGTTAAACAGCACAGGTCCCAATATCATACCATGAGCAACGCCACTCGTCATTGGTCTCCAGCTAGATATTGAGCCGTTGATGGCAACTCTTCGACTGCGGCCATCCAGCCAATTCCTTATCCATATGTCAAATCTGTGTCTCCAATTTAGAGGCCAGAATGTCATGTGGGACAGTGTCAAATGCTTTGCACAAGCCCAGGTAGATGATGTCAGTTGTTCTTCATTTACCCAGCAATGCTCTAACTCCGTCGTAGAAGGCCACCAAATTTGTCAGACATGATTTGCCTTTAGTGAATCCACAATGGCTGTCACTGAGCGCCTCCTTATATTCCATGTGCCTTAGCATATTTTCAAAAAGGATCTGCTCCATGATCTTGCCAGGCACAGAGGTGAGACAGACTGGCCTGTAGTTCCCCAGGTCTTCTTTTTTTTCCTTTTTAAAAATGGAGGTTATGCTTCCCTTTTTCTAGTCAGTAGGGACTTCACCAAACTGCTACAACTTCTCAACTATGACGGACAGTGGCTTGGCAACTTCATCTGTCAGTTCGTTCAGGACCCTAGGTGTATCTCACCAGGTCCGATGGACTTGTGCACCTTCAGGTTCCTTAGATGGTCTCAAACCTGGTCTTCTCTTACAGTGGGTAGTACCTCATTCTCCCAGTCCCTGCCTTTGCCTTCTGCGACTCGGGCAGTGTAGCTAGAGCCCTTGCCAGTGAAGACCAAGGCAAAAAGGTCATTGAGTACCTCAGCCTTGTCCTTGTCTCAGGTGACCAGGTCTCCCGTTTCCTTCCGGAGAGGGCCCACATGTTTCTTACTCTTCCTTTTGTCACTGACATGGTTATAGAAGCCTTTCTTGCTGCCCTTGGTGTCCCTGGCCAGATTTAACTCTATCTGGGCTTTAGCTTTCTTAACCTGAGCCCTGGCTGCTCGGGAATTTCTCTGTAATCCTCCTAGGCTACCTGTCCTCATTTCCACCCTCTGTAGGCTTCCTTTTTGTGTTTGAGATTGTCTAGGAGCTCCTTGTTCATCCATGCAGGCCTCCTGGCGTTTTTGCCTGACTTCTTCATTGTTGCAATAAGTTTGGAGGAGGTGATCCTTGAATATTTAACAGCTTTCTTGGGCACCTCTTCCCTCCAGGGCTTTATATTATGGTACTCTAAGAAGTAGATCCCTGATGAGGCCAAAGTCTGCTCCCCTGAAGTCTTAAGTAGTGAGCTTGCTGTCTTCAAATTAAGCAATTCACACAATACATTATCTCATAAATATCTTGCAAATTAGTCAGAGAAACATGGTTAAGATATGTAGTGCAAAGCTACAAGGCCAGCATACTTTAATATTTTAAATTAGTCAGTATGGATAAAGATATTTTTTTTTCCATTAATGGGCTACACAACTGTCAGCATTTTGGGGGCAGGGACTAGAATTCAAGATGACACTGAAAACTAAGTGCATGGCTACATAGGAGGTGTTACTTTTAGACCAGAATAGTCAACTGCTCAAAGGCAGATAGGAGAAAAGCTGATTAGTGACAGCTGTGAAAGGAAGTGTGTGTGGACTGACCTGTGGGAACAATATTAACATATTGCAAAGGAAGAAAACATTTTCAGAGGAACAAACATCAGTAAAAATAAAAAGGCAAGGGAACACATACTTGTGCTCTACTCATCAGAAACATGCTATACTCCAGGTTATGGGCAGGGCATTCATAAGGTGAGGTGTCAGAAGAAAACCTATAGGACTTTGCACAGAATGAAACACAAGCTTAGGCAATACGAAACATTATAAAATATGAAAGGAATAAATATCCATTTCAATCTGCCGTGGAATTCATCACCTCTATTTTGCTGGTTTAGTTTCAGCTGCTGAAGAATTTAGGTTTTTTACCAAAATTTATTAATTCAGCAAAACTACATTGTTTGATGTCTGCATACCTGTACTGATCACTGAAGTGGCAGTGAAAAAGGCAGTGGAGAAGAAAGTGGTCCATCTCCCCTTCCTTGTAGCTTCAGACCAGTAAGTGATTAGAACTTGGGCACTTTTCATTTGAGATTAATAGCTTTACCAAGAGAGAATATTGTCCAGCCTTTATCTTTCCTCTTGGAGTTGTTCCACTTTGTAGTAATAAATTATTAATTCTACTGGTGAGAAAAATGGCATTACAGCCTTAGAGGCTAGGGCACACAGCTGGAAAATGAAAGTTTCATGTTCAGTTCCCCACTTCAGTGAATATTCAAAATATTTATACAGAGCAGAAAAAGTTCAAAGACCAGTAATCCCAACCCAAATAGTCTAATTAGGATAGTCGTCTCGTATGCACAAACTGGCAGAGTAGGGACATCAAGCAGGTGCTCTCATCTGTTAGGGGAATACCCAGCCAGTAGGTTATTGTCTATTTAGGAGGCAGTAATTAAGTCCATGGTCCCAAGGAAGCTAGCAGATGTTATTGTGAGGCCACTTTCAATAATCTTTGATCGATCATGGTGACTGAGAGAAGTGCCCAAAGATTAGATGAAAGCACGTCACCCCCATCTTTGAGCAAGACAACAAGGAGGACCCAGGGAACTACAGGTCAGTCAACCTCACCTCAATCCATGGGAAGATGATGGAGGAGCCAATCCTGGAAACTATTGCCAAATACATACAAAAAAAAACCAAAAAAAAAAAGATGTAGTCAACATGGCTTCTCCGAGGGGAATTCATGATTGATCAAGTTGCTAAACTTGTGTGAAGAAGCAACTGGCCGGGTGGATGAGGAGACAGCAGTGAATGTTGTTTACCTGAACTTCAGAAAGGTTTGTGACATTTACAGCTCAGAGGCGATCTTATCAATGTACATAAATACTTGAAGGGACAGTGAAAGAGGAAGGAGCCAGGCTTTTTTTAATGGTGCTAAGTGAGAGGACTCACAAACTGAAACACAGGAGATTCCCTCTGAATATCAAGAAATACGTTTTTACTGTGAGGGTGACTGAACACAGGTTAATCAGGAAGGTTGTGGAGTCTCTATCCTTGAAGATATTAAAAAAACATTCAGACATGGTCCCAGGCAACTGGTTCTCGGCATCCCGGTTTGAGCAGGGGGATTGGACCAGATGACCTCCAGAGATTCCTTCCAGCCTCAATCATTCTGTGGTTCTGAGATTCTGTGACAGTGAATTATTTTGGAAATGCATTGTAATGACTCGCATTGTAAATTTCTCTGTAGAGCTAGAGCCAAATCACATGAGATTTAAGTTTCTATGGAGGTCTTCAAGCAGAATGTAAACACTGGGAAAATCCCCACTTCCATAATTTAATCTCTTAAAAATTTCTCAGGTATCTAAAGATCATCTGATGCACATGCTTAAGACTGACATGATCTTTGTAAATCTGACCAAATTGTTCCCTGTGTGACTCTAAGGCCTATTAGAATCTTCACAGTGGGTGTTGGCAGAACAGTCATAGAAGGCAAGTTGAAGTCATGTCAATGACTTCAATATCCATGGGGGTTATTTGTCCACAAAACATATTAGAAATATCTACTTGTGTTCAAAATAAAGATAAAGAATTAGTTTATATGTAACACTTAATTACAACATTCATAAGGGAATTTTTTTCCTACACTTTCTTTTTTTCACAAAGCTTTAAAAAATTACTTGTAAAATTTTACCTTAATTACCAGACTAGGAAAAAATGGTAGTAGGAAAAAAAGTGATGAGATTGTGTGGCAAAGAAGCCAACAAAATGAGAAAGAAACAGAAACAGAGAACAAGAGTGAGCTTGAGTCTGCAAGCTAGTCCTCGAAGTGATCTCCTAGAACAGGAAGACCCAAGATAAGTGTTTATGCACTTTATTCAGTAACTGGTTGAAGTAGCATACAGTCCTTCAGCACAATTTCTTCTGGCAACAAAAACCAACATGTTGACACTACCACCACTCCTGCCACAGGCCATATTTCAAATCCAAGTGAAAAAAACCCAACACAGTTTAAATAAAGGTTTTCTTGAAAATCTATCTATTTGCATAAAAGTTGCATGGTGTTTAAAAAAAAATGTGGAACAGAAGCATATTTCTGCCACTGCAAGTTTCCTACACTACATTAACTATTCCTTTTAGAAATCAGACCCCTACTAAAATGTTCAAACCCATATTTGTACTAGCTGTCCATTTCATACATGTTGATGCTACCCCAGAAGTAAGAATGCGGGAGAGTTTAATGTGTCTATTTGGAAAAATGCTATTAAGTGTATTGCTAGAACCATAAAAGAATATAAATTAGAGTGATATTCAAGCACAATATTCCAATTAAAGTAAAATAATCTGAAATTATAGACAATGTAGTTTGGAAAACAAAACAGTACTTTGACTAATACACGCCCACATCTTGTGATTAGGTTTATTACACTGCAGAATGCAGATAACTTTTTAATAAACATGTCACATTACAAATACATGTAATATTCCAGTAGAAAATAGGATAAACAGAAGTAATTAGTTGGAATATGTAAAACAAAAAAATACCCTTAAAATATTTACAGCATTGATTTTGATATTCCCTTTGAATTTTTTATTTGCTTAAATTAATTAAAGTTTTGAAGAAGCTGTCAAGAGGATAGTTACAATTTGAAATCTTAAACATCAAATTTTCCAAGTAATAGAGTTGACTGCCTATGGTTTAAATTATTAAAAGAACAAATAAAATAATCAGCATGTTTTTTTAATAGAAGATGTTAATTTATAAATCATAGCTTCATAAATATATCACTTTCAAAACTAACTAGAGACAATACTGGTAAAGGAAAAAAAATGAGCAGGATTTAGGGAATTGTACAAGTACAATAAATAAAAAACAGAGCAGAGTTTAATTCTCCAGCCTCCAAGGTTTAGGTCAATAACCATGACATACTGAAGTTAGAAAAACAAATTCCAACTTCCAAAATTGACATTCAGGTAAAGTTTCAGCTCAGAAGATTGACATTTTATTACATTTATTTCAGGGGAACAGAAGGAAGATGGCAATTTATATTGATGTAGTGCAATAAATGGTAACAAAAGAAAGACAAAGAAAATTTAAAGGGGGGTAAGTAAAATTCAATATGTAAAGAGTTATAAATTATTTTGAAGTTTTAATTACATTTAATATAACCTTACAAAATATTTGTCTAAAAATAAGTATATTTGTTCCAGTATAGAGTGGTATTTTGGATGGCAAACAAAACCTGGCATAATTATAATTCTAAAAAGATTTTTATTCATGCAGCATTCTTTGTCTGAGATCAAAAAGACAGTGTAATCATCCTGTCTGTGGAAGATAAAATATTTCAACATAACTGTATATTGTTAAGTCGCATATCTAATAGAGTCAGCTATGTATTTGTTATTCCATTAACTAGATTAACAACATATGGTATGAACATACCTCATCTACCAGTTATATTGCTTCGTACATCTTATGCATAGCTGCTGATAAATGGGGTAATAACATGTTAGCAGTGCTGAAGCTGTCTATATAACATCACTTGAATGGCTTTTTCATCATTAATATTTAATAAATTAATTAATGTGGTGAAGTAATAAAGTAAAAGCTTACTTTGTGTTATAGCAATGGAGTAATATATTTTGGTTACTAACAATAAAGTCACAGATAATGTAGGCAGCCTCGAATAAAATTATATACACAATGCTTACACAGCACTTTTAATAAAAACTACAAACATTCCATGTTTAATTAATAAAAATACCTTATTAAGGCAAAAATTGGAGAAAACTTCTCCCTTACTAATGAATTTCAACTGCCGTTTACAGTTTTGTCTTTCGACTTATTGACACCCCTCTAACTTAAAAAAAAATTAACTTTGTGCAATATAGTAGCACAAAATAATGGCGAAAGACACTTATCAGAAGATTACCCTAGTAGCATTTCTTATAGAAAATACAAGCTACCTGGCCATTACTGATTTAAAATAATTTATTCGTTGAAGTTTTTTGACATGCATAGAAGTTCTGCAGTTGTTAGTTACCCATATAATACGATGTGAAGACTACTAGATTGTGAAGTTGTGCAAGAAAATGCTCAGTATCTAAGGAACATAGACATGCCTGAACTGGGACAAACCAATGATTGATCTAACACAAAATCCTGTCTCTGAGAATGGCTGAGAATGGATGTTCAGGAAATAACATAACAAAAACAAATGAAGAGGCACTAAATCTGATTAGGAAATGTATATTATGCACATTTTATAGAGTATTGCTATTCTAGATTATTAATATTAGACATGTGGTCCTGATTTGCAATTACTTATATAGAAGTAATAAGAAATAAGACAGATACTTAAATTGTTATAAGTGTCGGGTGGTATGAAAACCACACGAATCCCTCATCTGCCTCAGCAAGCATTTGCTTTCTGCAAGGTCAGCAGACTACCTGACAATAACAGAATGACTTGCAGTATAAAAAGCAAAATAAGTATACAGTTATGTATGTTCACCCTTGAAATGTTCTCACAATAAGGGAGCACTGGAGTGTAGTCGTGTGGGAGCGCTACTGACGGAAGGAAGAAATGGAGGACCAAACAGAATCAGAAGGTTAGATGCTAACTTTATGTGACTTCAGGCTACAGATCTGAATATGAACCTCTACAGATCCATTTTCATTTGCATTATGAAGTGTGCTAAATTTCTCTGAGGAGATGATAAAATATTTATTTAGTGATGGTGTATTGATATTAACACAAAAGAAAGCAAAAAAAAAACCAAAACAGTCCAGCTGTTTTGTTAGAAACTGGGAGAGGTATCTGTGCTTAGGTTCTCTGCACAGCAACTGTGCAATTCAGGACTAAACTGGGCCAGTGACACTTTGAAATAAAAGCAGGTTACAGCTTCTGTCTGTAGGCACTGAATTTATTTGCTGATGCAAAAGTAACCACTGTCTCACTGTGACATTCTAACTTCTGGCTGTGTGTTTCTCCATGTCCTTTCAAAGTGTCCTAGTATTGGGTGCTATATTTAACATCACATAGTATAGCAACTGTGTGACTCATGGCTTGTTTATTTTTCTGCTTCATTTAGAATAGGTCTGTGCCACACCCTGCTTTACTTTGCAGTGGTTATTCATGTATATAGACTCTAAACCAATTTACTTAGGAAATAATGAAACTTAAATAGCATAAAGCATATGTGAGCATCTGTGAGCCCAAAATGCAAATACATTGAGAACAAGTGCTTAGTAGCTACTTGATGCTGACAACATAATTTTTTAACACTAACACACTACTAACTATAAAGACACAAAACAAAAGCTTTGCAACTGAGAAAGTACAACGAATGGATGAAGTTCTTGCACTTTGGGACAGATTTGGAATCCTTCCTGAATTAATAAAAGAAACATAATTTGATAGTCAAATTACCCAAAATCAGTCACCACTAATTTAATGTAAAAAAGTCCTTAAGTGAATTCTTGTTAAAAATGGGGTTTTAACAATGCTTTGATAAAAGATTGAACTTTTAGAAAGTAAATTGACCAGAAAGATGAAGCTTTTCCTTAATATCCTGAGTATTGCAAAAGGTGTCCCTTCCAAACCTCCTGTCATCCATGAAAGCCTCCGATCAAAATATTGGTGATAATCAACAGTAGTATATAAGTATTTTGTAACACTGCTAAACAAAATGTACATACATATGCACATTTTACATATGTTTGTGAACAGTGTGACCAACAAAGGGACAAAGTGTGCAGTTGTCTGTAGGAGACATACAAAAGCATGTAAACAGTGGCCCAAATAAAAGCTATGTCAGATAAAGAACAAAAAAGCCCCAAGATTAGCACAAGGGACTGCAAATAAGCAAGACAACCTGATAAATGTGTGAGAAAGATGAAAAGAAAATGAAAACCAAGATAAGCAGCAATGAGCATAGATGAGATTCCCCATCTTTGAAGAGGGGCAAGCACCGTGAAATACTAAGCTTGATAGAAGAAATCTAGGTAAAAAGAATACTTACGTCTGCTTCAGCTCAACTTTCTTTGTTCTTAAGCCCAAAACCCTTGACCTCAGCAACTAAGAATAACCTAAGTGGCACCAACTTCATGGTATTGTATATACAGTTACTTTGGGATATAAGTGTTAAGGACTAACAGTTGTGTATACAAACTGATAAGTAGCGGTAGTAACTTTCATAGTGTGCTCCTAATAAAAGTCAGTCTAGTAAAATTTTATTTTAAAATTTTAAAATTAATATTTTTTAAATCTGATATAAAATATAATATCAGACTATTGTCAGTGATTTCTAATTCTCTGAGATACAATATGCATAGGTGTATACAAATATATACATATGTGTGTGTGCTACTATATTTGTGTTCTGTATATATGTACATATGTAAATATATTCAGCTTGAGTAATAAATATTAACTAACTACAGTCAGTTATGATTTTTATAGACAAACAGGGTAAAATTATTTTTCTAATAGTTATTTAACTTCTCAGTGGGTTAGCTGAAATCAATGGAGTTTTTCCATTGACTTTCAATGAATGCCAAGTAAGGATGTGATCCCTGGCAGTCCAAAGTATGATAATAATTGCTTTTGAAAAAAAAACCCAAAAAACTGAAATATGTCAAAATGTTCTAGTTTTAAAACAAGTTTTGTGATATTGATTCCAACTTTCAGGTCTAGTAATGAACCAGAAAGGGAATACATTAGTGGATTGTTGGCCTGTTCCACATGGAGCCTAATACCATCAGCTATGTCAAGACAATACAGTCTACTAATGAACACGCAACAAGATACATCACTTCAGAAGGTGTTGCTTCAAGAACTGACTATTAAAACCAACCAACCAACCAAACAAACAAACAAACCCCCACTTTGTACTGGATATATTAAAAAGTTGAGTACACATAGAGATCTTCAAGGTTTTCAGGGTCCAAAGATATTAAGATATAATAGAGGTAAAATTAGTGGTGATGAGTTACTATCTTAGTAATAGTAGTAGACTTCTAATATCTAATAATGAATACAATAGCTGCACAATAGTAAAAGTAAACATTACAAAGGTGACAAGTAAATCAGTGAAACACTTAATAATGTTTAAAAGTCAGGGTTTTTTTATATGTGAAAAAATTAAAGGAGAAAAAATGGTTAAAACACAAAGTATGGCTTGCCTTGTAATAGGCTGTATTTATTAATAAATAATGAATGTCAGAACTTATGGAAAACATGAAGCTACACAAATCAGCCAGCATGAAGAGTACAGCTCAAATAATTTTACCAAATTAAACTTCAAATTCAAATATAAATTAAGAAAACTTTAGGGTGACTAAATAATGTTAGCCTGGTATTGAAGTTGCTGCTTCATTATTGGAAGAAAACTGTACAATCTTTTGCCGATTTTGTGTAAGCCTTAAACTTTGTGCCTATGGTTTCTTTTACATCTTTAACAGTTTCCTATATACTGTGTGCCATGTAATCTATCCCTCCTGCCAAAAACTCTCTCTCCCTTCCCGTCTTTTAGACTATAATCTGTACTCCTTTCGTATGTCACCAAACAAATTCAAGACTTTGGTAACCTATACTACACAAAAGCATAGCAAGTACTTTTCTATTTATAGCTATAATTCAGTGGCTGACAGATTGCACGAGACAGGTCTTGCTTCCTGCAGAATCTCTTTTCCATTTGACAGTGTACAAACTCTCTGAAAGCCTTTGAAAAACAGTTAAGAGACATTTGGATATGTTAGGTGTTTGAAAACTAGCTAGTTTCCTAAAAGTTAATGAATGAAGCATATTATTCTGTCTTACAATTCACTCATTTTCACCAAAAGGACAACAACTGACAAAATAGTCTATTGTGTTTGCTATCTATATGACAGACTTATTTGGGAGGGCACTTATTTTACTGCAATCTCATTGTAGAGGCAGACTACTGTTAAACAGCGACTGAACCTGAAGGCATGCTTCACTGAAATTTAAAATGAACTGACACTGTTATTTGAAGGGAGCTGGACAGGAACTATTTATAAAGTAAAGGGGGAGAAAAAAAGCCCAAATCAGCAATCACTGTGAAATTGTTTCCCAAAAGCAACAACAACCTGTTGTAGGTGACCCTTCTCTGGCAGGGGAGTTGGACTAGATGATCTCCAGAGGTCCCTTCCAACCCTAACCATTCTGTGATTCTGTGTGTGAATATCAACACTAAAAATCTTGCTGCTGTGTGGTGTGAAATTCATACTGTTTTGAATACAATGGATAAAATTACAGAATCACAGAATGGTTGAGGTTGGAAGGAGCTATTGAGATCATCTAGTCCAAATGTCCTGCTAAATTAGTGTCAGCTAGAGCAGGTTGCCCAGGACTGTATTCAGTAGGGCCTTGAATGTCTCCACAACCTCTCTGGGCAACCTGTTCTAATGTTTGAGCACTCTCAAAATAAAAATGTGTTTTCTTGTGTTCAGATGGAATGTCTTATATTTCATTTTGTGCCCATTGTTTCTTGTCCTTTCACTGGATACAACTGAGAGGAGTCTGTCTCCATCTTCTTTACTCCCTTCTATCAGTTATAAATACTGATAAGTTTCCTTGTGCCTTCCTTCCTTTCTCCAGGCTGAATAAACTCAGGTCTCTCAGCCTGTCTTTGTACAGCAACCTCTTTGTACAACAGTTTAGCCCCTTAATCATCTTTGCGGCCTTTCACCATATGTCCATATGTCTGTTGTACTGGGGAGACCAGAACTAGGTCCAGTGGTCCAGATGTTTCTCACCAGGGAAGGATCACCTCCCTCAACCTGCTGGTGATGGTCTTCCTAATGTAACCCAGGAGACTGTTGACCTACTTTGCCACAAAAGCACATTGCTGGATCATGGTTGGCTTGTGATGGTGACCAGGACCCCAACGTCTTTCTCTGCACTGGTTGGCCACCAATGTGTATTGGACATTGGGGTTATTCCTGCACAGGTGCATGACTTTTTCGTATTCCTTTGATTAACTTCAGGAGACTCCTGCCAGATCAATTCTCCAGCCTGTCATGTCCCTCTTAATGGCAACACAACCGTCTGGGCTACCAAGTATTCCTCCAAATTTTGTATCATCTGAAAACTTGCTGAGGGTGTACTCTGTCCCAGCACGCATGTCATTAATGAAGATGTTGAACACATTTTCCCTACTCTTCCTATTACTGTTGATGTACCTGTAGAATCCCTTCTCGTTGCCCCTCATACTCCTGGCCAGATTCAACTTCAAGTTGGCCTTGGCTTTTCTAATCTCTTAACTGCGTGACTGCACTTCACAGAACTCCATGTGTTAAACAGCAACTCCATACTCTTCCTGGGCCTCGTGCCCCTACTTCTGCCTCTTGTACACTCCCTTTTTATATCTTGGTTCAGTAAGGAGCTCTTTGTTGATCCATGCAGGCTTCCTATTGCCTTTGCATGAGTTCCTGTTTGATGGATGAACCTTTCTTGAGCTTGGAGAAGGCCATTTTTTAATATCAGACAGATATCTTAGATTCCTCTTCTCTCTCGTAGTATATCCCATGTGATTCGTCCAGTCAGATCTCTGAACAGCTTAACACCGGTTCTCCTAAATTCCAGGGTCATGGTCCTGCTTTTTTTCCCTGTTTCTTCCTCTAAGGATTCTGAACTCCACTATTTCATGATCACTGCAGCCAAGACAGCCCCCAACTTTCATATCCATGGTAAGTTCTTCATTTTTTGTAAGCATCAGGTCCAGCAGAGCACATTTCCTTGTTGGCTCCTCGATCACCTGTGTCGTGGCTGATGTAGTTGTCAATGCATTCTAGAAATCTAGATTGGTTGAGCCCTGCTGTGTTGTCTTTCCAGCATATATCAGGATGACCATCATGAGAACTATGGCCTGTGAACACAAGGTTTCTTCCAGTGGTGTCCCTTTTCAATCCCAAAGAATTGTAGTAGATCACAAAAGCTAAACTGGGAAAAGAAAATGTTTATTGAAGTACTTTTAAGATTTATATGCTACAGTGTATTTCATCATAAACTAAATTAGAAGGTAGAAGCTAATGCAAAAGATGAAATTTTTGTCCCTTATGAAGTTTAACCAATTTAAATCTTATCCCTAAAGTATTTAAAAATTCTGGTCAAATTCACCTTTGATTAGAGTCAGATCAGCAATTTAGAGTTGCTATTTGTACATGTCAACATAAAATAAAGTTTCTGAGCTAATATTTGAACGAAAAAAACATGCTATATAATCACAAAATTATTTAGATTAACATATTAATGTGATTTTGAATAAAGACTAATATAATAAACCCAAAATATTTTAATAAAATTAACATAATAAAAAGTGAATGTGCAAAAGGCTTGGTTGAAAGTGATGAATAGTCACAATTCTTTCTGAAATCATAAGTTCAAATTACTTTATGCATTCCAATTCATGCCTTGTTAATATTAATATTGGCTAGATACCTAGGAGAGACAAAACTGAATGCATACTTCCCGTTTTTCATCTTTATCTAAGAATCTTTCTGAGAGTAAAGGAGACTTTTTCCAGGTGATTCTTCTAACTTCATTTCACTCTTTCTCCTCCACTCTCCATCCCAAAACTCTTTTCACTACTCTCTCATCTCTTTGACAGATATAGTTAGTGAGTAGGATAGCAGAAGTCAGAATTGCATCTTCCTTCACTGCAGTACACAACTGTTACTTTAAATCACTGAAGTCCATGAAACATTTTCTAGATATCCACACAAATTTGTTGCTTTTTAAGATGTTATGGATATTTTTTTGCAACAAAAGATCCAAGAAACATATAAAGAAATCCTTATGGGTTCACTTCCACTTACAAAAGAGATTTAATGAAAACAGGAACCAGTCTGGATGTTTACACATCTGCTATAACATTTGCTGTTTTCAATGAGAACAAATACATTATTAATAAAGAATAATAAAAAAAAATTCCCTGCACAAAAATATGTTCTCTTTTTCTTAAAATACTTTTAATATTTTATTGATAAATTAATATCTTACCAAAAATAGAAAAAATATTACTCAGATAATGCCTGTGTGGGTTAGAGTGGCAAGCAAAAGGTAGCAAGAAAAGTTACAGGTTAAGATGCGTATATATTTATTGGACTATGACAGGAGGAAAAACATTACAAATTCACTCTTTTTGCTAAAGATATGTTTGGTCTTCCAATGATTGCACTCTACTGTGGAAAATACATAGAAATCCTTAACAAGGGTAAAATATCTATTCAGAGATATCAACAAGATAATTTCTGACTTAAGACATATACAAAATGTGTTTCGTCTATTGATATAAAAGATGAAAGTGATTGCTTTAATTTTGTTCTGTAGTGTGACAAAAAACCAAAGGCTAGGCCATAAAATGCCATCCAATGGCCTTTCTATATGTGAAACAATTCCAATTTTCAATTTTGTTTGGAAAAAACAAAAATTATAAAATTAAAACCAAAATTAATATAATTAGCTCAGAAAAAAAAAAGCACAAATATTGACAAAAGGAAGACCGAAGATGATACTGGCTAAAGAAAGAAAGAGTTAGGAAATGAAAAGTCTAGAGATCAGGAAAACATCATTGGTATAAACATGGAAATTTTATAACTGAATTAAGAAGAAAGGGGTAAAAGAAGTAACAACAACCAAAATTTCAAACATGACAGGCAGGAGTTGCAAAATGTGAATTAAAGTAATGGCAGAACTTAGACTTCACGTCTTGCCTTTACTTTGCCGTAAGCTTAAATACCTCCTCCAAATAATGAGCAGTCAAATCTGGTCTTCTGAAATCTTACCCTTAAATTGTTCTGTTTAGTTTGCTTTTTTAAAAGCAAGATTTTTTAATGTGAAAGAATAAATTTTTTAGCACATGCTTGATTCATTAAAGTACATTTTGCGTCCAGTAACAGGGGAAATGTCACTTTAAAAAAACTCCTAAATCAGTACAGGCAGAAGAATAGTTTTGAAGTTACTTTCACAAGACAAGTTAGAAAAAGTACTTTTTAGAAAAAGTACTTATGATGTACTGCTTGTGTCAAACCAGCAACTGAGTTCTAGGGTGGTCTGTGTAATTCACCAAGAGTGTAAGAAAAAAAGGCAGATGTGATAACCGTTATACTGGGATTGTTTTTCTGAAATTCTTTCTAGCTTGTGCATGCACTTCTTAACCTACTTTTAGCATGACATCCTACTGATCTGTTCCTTTTTTATAGAGCTTTCTACCTCGGGGTGGATTGATAAAGGGAGCTCATTTGGCAGGAAACCTCTTATGCAAGATTAAAGGAGAAGTTTGCTTTGGTTTTTGTAGCTTCATGAAAAACTAATGTCTATGGGACAGAAGGGCACATGGTCCTGACTCCAAGGCTGTCATCACAGACCTTTCAAGGCTGCAGAACATTTGAAAGTTTCACAAATCTGTTCTAACGTTTGGAACTATATTCTGACTGGAATATTAAGCCTTTCCAGCATGTTATCTATCTTTATTTATATGGAAATTGTAAGTTAAGAGGAGTATTACATTAGGGATAAGGAGATTGTATGCTAGACTAAATCTTCTGTAGGTGCTCCTGGTGTAGACCTATCAGATGCTACGGATATTAACTTCCCATTACTGTGGGCATTGTATTAAATTAAATTTAATTTTATAATTTTTGTGCAAAATGGCAATTTTGTTAAAACAGTATGTTAGATTATTATAATTAAAAGGAAAAAAGATAAACTCTATAAAGACTTATTTGGTTCTCATCAGAAAATCAGGAGGGATTAATCTGAGGGTAAAACTACCATGTGAATACACATCTCTTTCCATAGCAACAAAAAATGCTGAAACATGACTAACTTTATTCAAACAACCTTATACATAGAATGGAAGAGTTATCTGCATCCTCTCTACAGTGCTGAAGGACAGCACTTTCAGCTTTCTTGTGTTAACTATGATGGGGTTTTATTACATACAGGATATTACTGCAAGCAGGTTTCATGATACAGAACCTGATTTTTCATGGTTTGTCATACAGTGTCAACCCCAGCACAAGGTTCTTTTTCTCCTGAAATAAATAAAAGAATAAATGAAATAAGAAAAAAAAAACATAATATAATATATGTATTATATAAAAGAAAATGAAATAAGAAAAAAGAAAATGAAAAAAAATAAATTCCTCTTTTGTTAAAAGGAGATGGAAGGAGTTCCTGCAACAGGGAGTCTTGAAGAAGACTTTCTCAGGAGCAGTGGGCAGATTTTTACATAAGCCTACACATCTTTGATTCACATGCTAAGACTAGTTAGAGGACAGTTATAAGCCCTTATTCGTATTTGGCTTACTTGTCAACAGCAATTACACTGATTTTAGTGCTTTAGTGCATGTTCTTTACATTCTATATCAGAAAAAAACGGAGAGTGGCTTTTTTCAGTCTTTATTCTCCCAGTAATTCCTGAAAAAAATAATTCCTATGACCATTCCCTTCAAGGGAAGAAGCAATAGTAGGAGATACAGAGATAAAAACATTTTTCACCTTATATCACTGTTCACAGCAAGGCTAGAAGAGCCAAGGGGAACCAATAAAACTAGAGTGTAAGGGTGAAGTTGGAGGAAGAGAAGATAACTATTTATGCTGCTTCTCACCTTTCAAACGTGACCTTAGAACATGGCCCTAAATTTTGCCCAATAGAAATAATATGTGAAGTTTATTTTTATATGTAGGCATTTTTAGGTTGTACTTAGTCTATAATTGTTTTTGTCTCTAGTGAATTCACTGTGTGTAAATTTATTTAATATTCTCTTGTTTTGTATATGTGTCCACGTCTTGTTATTGGCTTAGCCCTTTCTATCTTTCACTTTGAGGTTTTTCTATTTATTCACTCAGTTTTTAAATTCTTGCCATCTACATTTAAGAATTTGTTCATGTTTTCAGTTCTCTGTCAGCTAATTTGTTGAATGTGCTTGTTTGCTGCCCATTTCTCATCATAAGGGCCTTGCACAAGCTTTTATTGAAGTGCTGTAAAACAGAAAATAACACACAGTTCAGAATTGATGCACCATTAGCGCAAACTTGCTAGCAGGAATATACATGCAACATCTTAAGATATCTGTTATGGTTCACAGTACTTTGGTAATACTTTTATTTCACCAGTTCCTATGTATCTTTAAATATTATATTTATTTGCTCTCCTGTTAATGTGTGGCCACATCAGATTACTTCATTCTCTACAGTGCTCACTGTTTTCCCGTCCACTTCAGCTGTCCACCCATAACATCAACAGCTTCTCAGTACTTCCCCTCAAACTCTACAAAACACAATGTGTAAAGGCACAGCTATTAAAAAAAAAAAAAAAAAAAAAAAACCCAAAAAACATGCAGCCTTTTTACAGAGGAACTTCTTAAAAAGCTATAAGTACATGTATCATTTAGAGTACTGGATATCAGGCTCCTGTTTTGTCTTCAGGGAAGTGTGTCTCTTGGCTTCATTTTAATGAGGAAAGAGGACATAATTTGCCTTATTGCATCACTCCGCTAGTTCTGCCATCCCCACAATTACATCTTCCCTTTTAGATGCTCCCTCCTCACACATTTAATTTGTTATGCAATATTGAATCATTCAACCTGATTCTTTGCTCTGACTGTGCAATCACAGTATCCTTCATGAAAAAATCTCCAGCATAAAGCTAGACAAGTCCATAATATCTTGCGTGAACAATTGACTGACAGGTTGGACTCAAAGAGTTATAGTAAAGGAGGTTACATCAGGCTTCTGACCAGTCATCAGCGGGGTTTTCCAGGGCTCAATTTTAGGGACAGTTCTCTTTAATATTTTTATAAATTACCTGGATGCAGGAGTCAAATGTATATTAAGTAAGTTTGCTGAAGATACTAAATTAGGAGCTGTGGACTTCCTTAAGGGTAGAGAGGCCTTACAAAGAGATTTGGATAAACTAGAGAGCTGGGCCATCACCACCCATATGAAATTTAACAAGAACAAGTGCTGGATTCTGCACCTGGGACAGGATAATCCTGGTTATACATACAAATTTGGGGACAAGAAGCTGAAGGCCAGCCCTGTGAAAAGAAATTTGGAGGTTTGGGTTGGTGGTGAGTTGAATGAGAGTCAACAGGGTGACCTGGCAGCTAAAAGGGCCAACTGTGCCCTGGGGTGCAAAAAGTACAGCATAGCTAGCCACTTGATTGTCCCACTCTACACTGCACTGGTGAGGCCCCACCTCGAGTACTGTATGCAGTTTTGGGCACCTCAATATAAGAAGGACATCAAACTATCGGAGTGTGTCTAGAGGAGGATGACCAAGATGGTGAAATGCCTCCAGGGCAAGGTGACTCAACCACCTCCCTAGGCAGTCTATTCCAGTGCCTGACCACTCTTTCTGTGAAAAATTCTTTCCTAATGTTCAGTCTAAATTTACCCTGTTGGAGCTTGAAGCCATTCCCTCTTGCTCTGTCATTAATTACCTGTGAGAAGAGACCAGCACCAACCTCTCTACAGTGTCCTTTCAAATAGTTGTAGAGAGTGATGAGGACTCCCCTCAGACTCCTCCTCCTCAAACTAAACAGTCCCAGCTCCTTCAACCGCTCTTCATATGATTTGTTTACTAAACTAGTTACTAAACTAACTTGAGTGTATTTGGTAGGCTGAATCATGTCAGATTTCATGTCAGGCCTGATTTCTAACACCTTCCCTCATCCTCACTGCTCTGAATACTTTCATGTATTGACAAACTATCACATCTCACTGCTCCGGCAGCTTTCCAGCCACACTTCCCCAAGCCTGTAGCGCTGCATGGGGTTATTGTGGCCCAAGTGCAGGACCTGGCACTTGCCCTTGTTGAAACTCATACCATTGATGTTGACCCAATGATCCAATCTATCTAAGTCTCTCTGTAGAGCTTCCCTATCCTCCTGGGAATCAACACTCCTGCTTAACTTGGTGTCATCTGCGAACTTGCTGATGGTACACCCTATGTCCTTATTGAGATCATCAATAAAGACGTTAAACAGAAATGGTCCTAACACTGAGCCCTGAGGCACAACACTTGTGAGGGCCTTAAGAGGGGCAGCAGAGGGAGAGGTGCTGATCTTCTCTCTCTAGTAATGAGTGGCAGGACACGTGGAAATGATATGAAGCTACAACAGGTGAAGTTCAGATTGGACATTATGAAAAGAGGTTCTTCACTGAAAGGGTGGCCAGTCACTGGACCAGGCTCCCTAGGGAAGTGGTCACGGCACCAAGCCTGTCAGAGTTCAAGAAGTATCTGGATGATGCTCTTAGTCATATGGTTTAGTTTTAGGTAGTCCTGCAAGGAACAGAGAGGTGGGCTCAATGATCCTTGTGGGTCCCTTCCAACTGGAGATATTCTATACTCTATGATTCCAGTCCTTCATGATTGACTGCATCCTTTTCAAGTAATCTGACTGAATTTTGACTTTTGTCAAAACGAGTTACTTGCTTTGCTCCTTCTTAGTTTGAACTCTCCCTTGCTCTGACAAACCCTTGTTGTTCAGCAAGTCTAGTCAGTGTAGAATCCATTGCTCATCATGCCAGCTTGTTACTGTGATTTTGCCAAGTACAATGATGTCTTTTGTATATCAGGCATTAAAGATTCAGGACAAAAGGATCTTGTACCATGGCCTGCACACTCATAAGAATTTTACATGGCATTACAAATGACAAATAAGAAGGAAGAATGAGATTGTGGACATTTACATATTACTTCATCTGCGATCAGTTAACAAGAACTAGGAAGGGAACCCCCATTTGGCCAAGGTAGCTGATCAGACAAACAGAAAAAATCTTCTACAAAAGAGGAGGGGAAAGGTAGGAAGAGTGTGTAAATTATTCCAAAGACTGTTTTGATGGCACACAAATGTGCATCATTATTTTATTACCAAAAAAAAGTAAAAAAAAAAGCAGTTAAGAACAGAACACTTTTTCTCAGAATGCATCAATTTTAATTTGATATAAGTTCTTTTGCATCAGGACAAATAACTAAACTTTTATTTTTATTCAGATCACTAAATCAACATTTTCCACTTTCCACCTCTGACTACAAAGTACAGGTTCCTTTCTGAAGAAAAGAAATTACTAAGTCTGCTAACCAGAAGAGTACAGCTATAACATAGAGGAACCAAAGAATGGTTGAGGCTGGAAGGAACCTCTGGAGGTCATCTGGACCCCCTACACAAGCAAGGGGGTCCCAGAGCACCTGATGGCGCATCCCAACAGGTCCCATGGGCTAATGTATGTTCAGTTTGCTTAGTTATTTCCTGATGTGATCCTCTTCCAGCAAAAGTACATCTTCTTTGCTCCAACCCTTTCCCTTGGTCTTTGGGACTTGGGATTCCCAAAGGCTGGTCTTGCTAACAAAGACTGAGGGAAAGAAGACATTCAGGACTTCCACCTTTTCCATGGAGAGGGTATGTATGGTAAGTATCCACTCTTGATGTCAGTAACAAAATATCCAAGTATATCAGAAGAAACAGCAGTTGGCCCTTAAAGGACAATATTTCCAGTAGATTAGGAAATATGTCACTGTAAGCAGTGTGAAATAACAAATATTAAAAAAACCCAAACAATATCTACAGAATACCTATGCATAAAATATACAATTAAACCCATGGAAAGGGTCAGAATTTGAGCTCAGAGTACCCCTAGCAGTGTCTATTTTATTTGCTGAGACAAATGATTAAAACACACAGAGAGACTGAACTATGAGCAAAGTATATGCATACTTACACTCATGTTTTTACTGAGGAACTGAAAAAAAAATGTTTCTTAAGACGTTTGCAAAAATCTTCTTAATAAGGGCTTAGACCATTCCAAGACTTGAATGCTATTAGGAAAAAAAACATGCTTTCATATGCTTTAAGAGGCTCTATAGCAGATATGATGCAATATTCAGGTGGTTCCCAGGTAAATTAAACAGACAGAAAAGTCTCCTAGTGGACTTTACAGAGCTAAGCTCACTTTTTTCCATCCATGCTTGTATGGAATACTTTATTTTATTTATTTATTTCAGTACTGTTTTTAATCTATATTTTTGTTATTTAGATAGTGCAGACATAAAGAATCACCATCA
The DNA here is from genome assembly GCF_000708025.1 of Charadrius vociferus. Lineage (NCBI taxonomy): Eukaryota > Metazoa > Chordata > Aves > Charadriiformes > Charadriidae > Charadrius > Charadrius vociferus. The sequence goes on along the minus strand of NW_009648555.1, from coordinate 154,232 downwards.
AAAGTTTTGCACACACACACAAACACACAAATGATCTTCCAGATTAAGTGGAAATGCTTCCATTTTCTGGATCTCTTAAAAAATTAGTTATCTTTCTCTCTGGATATTATCTTTTTGTGGCTCCACTTTACGAGTTACATAACCTCAGAAAAACATTGTAGGTCATAGGTGGGGTTATGATGCACGGCATCTTGAGAGTTTCTGAGATGGGGGCCAACACTTAGGCTGACAGTAAAAACAGACTTGATGAACAGAAGTGACAATTAAAAACATTTGTAGTGACTTATTCCAATGAGGACACAAACCATATGGACTCTGTAAAGCTTGCAAGCTCAGCTACACATAGAGCACATGCAAGTAGAGGTGATTCTGCTCTGGGTCTGTCCTCATCATGAACAAGGTGTGAAGTTTTCTAATGAGTTTATCCATCTAAGAACAGTGATGTGCTGCTGGTTAGGGGCAACCATAAATTCTTTTAGCAACCACTCTCAACAAATTTTTTTTTTTTTTTAAACTAGCATTTATAAGTCCACATTTTACATACACTGTAAACTACTAGGGGGGAAAAAAGAATAAATTCACATGTATTTTTTTAATTGCTATAGTTCTTCGGGGGAAAAAAAAGAATGACTCACAAATGTTTAATATTTAATCTGAAGGTTAAAAGACTAAGAGAATGGAAAGAATTATATAAAAACCTATGATAGCCTGGATATCTTATAGCAACATAAAGAAAAAACAGCAGACACCTAATTGCCATCTTCACCTCTACAGTTAAAAGAGGTCTGCTATAAAAATTACATGTAATCAATATGAATGCAGCTATAAAAGGAACCACACATGGCACCCTGCAATTTATTTCTGTCCTTATTACTGCTGGGTTCCACTTTCATATTTATAGTATGCATAATGAATGAATACATTTTAGAAGCGATCCAAGGGGAAAAAAATCTCTTTGCTTTTTGACATATTCTGAATCAACTTCTGTTTTTCTAAAATCCAAAATAAAATATATTTGGTTTGTGGCTGAGCTGAGGAAGAATTGAGTTTGTTTTATGCCAAGGAGAAGCTATGTGAAGAAGAACATTTAATTAAATAAAGAAAAATATATCAAAGACAATCAAAAAGTCAGATAAGAAAATAATGAATGGATTAGCACCAGCAGCAAATGCAAAACATTTTAAAATGAATATATATTGTTTCCAGATTTTGAGTTATTTATCTGTCAATTACTTTTAAAAACTCCCTTCTGGCTTACCTTGACAACACCTTAAAAAGAAGTATTTACCGTTTTAGTGTAAGATGCATAATTTAACAGATGATATATTCTGTGTGAGAAAGTATTTTTCCAAGTATTTGAGATTTTGGGTGCCTTTCTATGATTAGCTTATGCAGCTCAACCTTAATTAATTTCACTTGAACACTTGGAGTCTAAAAGAATCTATTGGGGATTTATTTTCTGTTTTGTACCCAGGGTCCTGAGTGGCTTCATCCTCTGCACTCAGACTTTCTGTTCTACATTTAGTCAAAAAAAAATCTGATAACCAACAATGTCTATGTAGCTCCATGAGGATTTCAAATACAGGCTCACTGACTTATGTCTTAATATTTAAGTAAAAGAATACCTAAAACACAAGAATTCTCTAGTTTCACAGTAAAGGCATAACAACATTATTGTTACTGCTTCCTAAAGATAATGGAGTAAGACTGGATGTGTTGTATTCATTGAAAACTGTTGCCAAAATCTTCGCTAGCAGGAAAATCATGAAAAAACTGTTTTGCAAATATTCAGGAGTCTTTTTCTGCACGCTTAAGAGGGCAGGAGTGTATGCAAAAGTGACAGAAGAGGTGATTTTACTTTGCAGTCCATGTCTACGATCAGATCTGAAGTCTTTGAATGGGTCCCATAGAGTGTGAACAGAAGACTTAACAAATACCATACACATCAAACCTAATGTAATGTGTTGTGCTATTGTTTGTGTATGTGCTGTTGTCTCTGTATGTGCTGCAACTCTGAGAGCTAAAATTTCTGTTTTCAGGAGTTTGCAGGTGGCAGATATGCCCATCCAGGTATACCATACAGAATCTCATCACATAGAGGCTGAATTGCCCATGTTGCCATGGATCCTGGGGTCACCTTGGAAAAGCATATGCTTTTTCCTGCTTTATTGTTGGAAACTACTAAATATTCTTCTGTTCAGACTCTGTAGCACTCTTTTCCATGCCTCATCTACTGCTCTGATATAGCTGCCATTATAACAGAGGTAGTAGTTTGTATTCACAATATTATTATTCAATAACCTTGTTTTTCTGTTGAGAAACTGCCTTCTGTCCTTGTGTTTGACCTTTGGAATAAAGCCATTCTAACTACAGGGCCTGTCTTTTTTACGTATTTGTAAAATAACATCCACTCTTGCAAATTACATAAAATCATTCTAACAATACAAAGATATCACCTCCGATGTGACCAAGGGATTGCTTATTCAAATTCAGAGTTCCTGAGCTCTAATTTTCTCTGCCATTGATTTGTTCTATAACCTCAGACAACTTTTCTGTGATTTAATCTGCTCAGTTTCATGTTGGGTTGATATTATCTAATTCAGTGAGATAGTTCTGAAGATTGATTAGAACTTTGTTAGTGGTATGAAAAGAAAAATGTTACATGAGTGCAAAGTATTATCACTTTTAGATGTTTTGCACCGGCCTGCTGCTTATTGATGTTGCCTATTAACAAGAGTGAATGACATAAACTGTATTTGAAAAAAAAAAAAAGTCTTTAGCAACCACGAAAAGTGGTGCCATGAATATACTAAAAACTAATGACACAGCCTTACTCAGGCTGACAGGCCTTGCTAAGAGGCAAGGAATGTTAACATAGGCTTAGATTTGTAAAAATATTGTATTCTGGATATGGCTGTCCTGGGTTTGGCTGATTTGGTGTGCCAGTAGGATGAACATCTGACAGCATGCAGCAACTGAAGCCTGTAACCTCAAATATATTGAGCTGCTAATGCTGGTACCATTTATTTGGCTACTAGAATGAAGCTGACATGCCAGGTTGGCTTAGAGGATTTAGAAAGTTCTCTATAAAATCAGCATCTATCCAGAACTGTGCATACACAAAGCTTTATTCTTCACTATTCTTCACTTTATTCCTCACTCTTCAAGATCAACAGGAATACTCTTTTATGATTTTTTTCAAATCTAAGGTCTACAGTTTTATAGCTCCATTAAAAGTATAATGTATTTCATAATAAAGCAGTTTAATTATTGTTAGACAACATAAGCCCCTGAAGATTTTACCTAATCAAAATCCTTCAGTCTGGCTTGATATTTAAAATACTTTTTTTTTTAGTTACAGAAAAAAAAAAGTAATTAAAAACCTGTTCAACAACAACAACAAAAAACAAGTTATTTTTTGTAAGATTTACATTTAAAGGGCCTAAATTCTGCTTCTAATTTCGAAGGTGCAGAAAAATGAAAAGGCAGAGGAAAGGCCACAGTTCATTCTCCTCAGAAACTACATTGACTATAAAATATTCTTTTCAGCAACTTAAATACATATTTTTAAGAACTACACATATATTTTAGGTACTTACATAAAACTATGCATTCTGAGCACTTCACCATGATCAATCATTTCTTCATTAATTCCTACTGACCAGTTGTCTAAGAAGCATAAAGTCTAAAATTCCTAATTGTGGTTGTTTTTTTTTTATTCTACAATGTCTTGTAGTATTTTGAGACAGAATAATTTGTTTACTGGATCATCTGAATTCTACTTATACTCAAAATAATACTTTTTTCCTTCCAAAATTTTAGTATGACTTCCAAAATGTTATTATTTCTTCCACTAGCATCCATTTTAGAAATAATAAGGGTTCTACTTGTGTCTAAGACAATCTCATCATTAGATGCAACAATAGCTTCAGCAGTTTCCCATGAAAGATCTTCATCACTATGCACAGTATGTTTATACTTTATTTCTTCTTTGATACTTTCACTCCCTCTTTGTGGGCTCTTGCAAAATTATTTTTTTTCTTAGACATGTCTTACTTCTGTCTGTTTACATTTGGTTTTGCTTCCAGATCTCTTCCTGTTCAAATTCTGTTCAAATTATTTTTTTTTTCTTTCTTCTAAAGACATCATGAAGATTTGATGTAATTCTGTATCTTAGAAAATAAATTTTCTTTCTATAAGTTTCAATCAATTTCTTAATATCCTTTCCCTCAATTTTGGGTCCCAATTTACTATTAAAACCCTGTTTACTGGGTTCTAAGTACCTTCCAAAATTCTCTCACTAGTTTCAAATTGCTCTTATTTTTTTTTCTTTTTGAGTTTCTCACATGACTAATATACATCCCTCAGTCTTTCTAAGACTTCCTTAAGCATGTTTAAATTTCCTTTGCACTCTTCTCAACAGCTATGAATATACTGTGATTGTATAGCTTGGAGTTTTTACATCAGTTCCTATTTAAACCTTTTTTTTTATTATTATTATTATTATTATTTCTTTGCTTCCACTCTTCTTTCTGACTCTATAGCTGGTATATATGGCACTATATAGTGCCATATTGTGGTGTAATTTACAAATTATAATGATACCAAATCCTTAAGAAGATGATAAGAGAGAGAGATTTTTGTCTTTTCTTCAGCTGACAATAGGAAATTAGCTTCAGATAGACTAGGATGTTGCAGAGATCATTTCACCTACAGTTCGAACAGCCCAGTATGTACAGGTTATCTCAACGGTGTTTTACGCCACCACAATGTGCTTAAACTTTTCATCAGAATAGATAGCAGGTGGTTTTTTATAGCAATATCTATTTAAGACTATATTGTAGGCAGAAAAAATGACAAGCAAGTACAGTAATAAATAATATATATAACTATAAAAATAAATTCGAGCATGAGACTTATAAGAATCCATGAAAAAGAAGAGCTTTAGGTTATAATTTTTCCAAGGGAGAGCAAAGGTGCTTGACCACTGCTTATTGGTCTGCAATTTCAGGTGTGATGAAGAACAGAAATGGTTGAGCAGCAAAAGAGTACAATTAAGAAAACTGAAACTGCAGAGAGAAAAGGCTACATGGAATGCACCGACAAAAACTAGACAAAGAAATCAGGACAGAGAGTAGAACAATTTCACTTTAAAGTCTATTTTAAACGATGTAATGTAATCCTTAATAAAGGGTAAAATTTCCTTCTCCAGTCAGCACTGCAGTTCTTAATAGTACATTCTGCAGCTGTCCTGTACACAGGACTCCCACTGATATTAATAAATGTTCTTTTCATTGAAATTCTGCAGAATATGAATAGAAATCAAGGAGAGAAAACTTCTACTGTGTTATGAACAGAACTCTTGCCATCCAGACCAGTGCTGACTTGATCACCCTAATCTGTCTGAACTTGACCTTTGTCTCATGATTATATTTAGGTGGCATACTATTTGGGGCTTAACTATTGTTTCTTCTTGTTTCTTTTTAGTAACCATACACTCACATTTTTCTTCATGACAACTCTGAAATATAATTATAGTCCAAAAAAAACCCCAAAAAACCTAACAGCAAAACCCACAAAACCCCACAACCATTATAAGCCTAGGAATATGTACAACACAGTTCATAACTCCCAAATGGACCACAAAATATACACCACAAAAAATAGATAATATAGACTTTCACTTTTACCATCTTATCATCCTTTGATTCACTGGTTCTTGACCAACACGTTTCATATATCACAGAATTACAGAATGGTTGAGATTGGAAGGGATCTCTGGAGGTCATATGGTCCAGCTTCCCAGCTCCAGCAGGGACACCTAGGGCCAGTTGTCTAGGACCTTGTCTGGCATTTTTTTTAATATCTCTAAGGATAGAGACTCCACAGCCTCCTTGGGCAATCTGTGCCAGGAATCAGTCACCCTCACAGTAATAAAGTATATCCTGATGTTCAGAGGGAACCTCCTGTGTTTCAGTTTGTGCCCATTGCTTCTGGTCCTGTCACTAAGCACCACTGAGAAGAGCCTGGCTCCCTCCTCTTTGTACCCTCCTTTCACATACTGGTGACATCTTCCTTGACCCTTCTCCAGGTTGAATGGTTCCAACTTTACAATAACATTTTACAATATAAAATTAAGGATCCTCTTAAATAATTTGTAGAACATAAGGTAAATGACTTTTAAGAGTCATTTGATTTGAAACAAAGGATGGCCTCCTTTAAAAGAAGTCATGATATGTTAATTGACATCCAAGCAATTGCATTTATACATGTATGGTGCAATATATGTATTTAGATCTGAAAGAATTTGTAAAATTTCTAATAAATTATATCTAAATTTTAAAAGGAAAAGCAAATGAAATATTTGATTGATTATTTTTAAGGCATTTCAGTAAGTAATCTGAAAGATCTCTGCCATTTCATATATTACATAACGTACTCAGTAATAACAGTAAAATAGATTTTCAAATATGTATACGTAATTTCATTCAAAGTACAGATTATTAAAAAAAGTTATAGTTAAAAGAGTAAACTTATTCATCTGGTAGACAAAGAAGGGGAATGGAATGAAAGAATTTTTAAATATCAGGCTACCATAATCTAAAACAGCTGAGTCTAAAAGAGGTGAATAAAATGTTAGACATTTATGGGGTTGTGGTTTTTTTTGAAATTCAAGCTATGATTAGAACAACAGAAAAAGAGATTATAAGAAATCCTAAGAAATTTCTGCTCAGAAGCACAATTAGCTTATTCCAAAGGCAAAGCAATTAATGAAAAGCCTTCAACTTCTTATCTAACTTCAGACGTAGACAGTCTGGATGTCTGTCTTTGATGTATTGACACTAGGATTTATTTGTAATCAATATAGAGAAGCAGGTAGTTTTAGGATGTGATTTATCTCATCTTAAGTAGATATCTTTGTTCAGATGAATCACATATTGCAATTGTCTGTTGTTTTTTTTTCATTAACTATAAACAAAAGCTGAGTAACTAGCAGACTTCTCCATTTAATCAGATGAATGCAGCTCTCAATGATTTCAGTGGGTCTTGGATTTCTAGAAAAAAAAAAAAATCATCATTATATAATGCAACATATCGATATGCCAAATTAGTACAAGACAACATATGAGGGACAAGAGGATACTTATTAACCTGAACAAGGGTGATTCCATTCACTGTAGGACTGGTTCTGCTAAATTCCTACTGAGACAAATTGATTTGGGGATATTGAGCTGACTAGCTCATATTTTAGTTTTACTCTTAACTGAAGTCCTTGATGCAAAAAGAATGCAAGCTTTCTTCTGTAGAAAATAATAGTAAAAAAGTAATAATATATTGTCCTCAAGTTTCTGAACAATAGAGTAACTTTTGAAAGAGTTCAGTAGTTACACCCCCCGCCCCCCCACACACACAGAGGACCAGCACAGCAGAACATTAGCACCTTGGAAAAAAAAGAAATGCTAAATAATTATTTTCCTGTGCAAATCATCTGATGCGGTCATGGGAAAATGCTGTTTAACATCTACAACTTATTTAAAACATGGCTTTTTATTTAATTTTATTTACATATTAGTTTAATTTATTTCATGAAAATTCCTCAGTTTTATTTCCCACCTTTTGGATGTTTGTTGCATTTCTATGATTATTTTCTTACTAAAAATGGAAAAGATTATATGATATATTTTTAGGATAAAAGGTTGTTTGGTTGTATACAATTTTGAGCAATTCTGATATGGAAGCATTTATTTGTTCCTCACCAAGCTGGAATACGTATTTTAATCATAGACCATTTAGAATTAAATGCTTTACATTTATAAGATGGTTTAAAAAAATTTCAAAAACTTTCTTTTCCTCTTCAGATAGCGTCCCATGTTGAAACCCATCCCACATATTTTATGTTGTAGTTCATACATTGTATTTTTTAACATTTTATGTCTTCTGCATAGTTTTCATTAGCTTTTCTGTTACAGTAATGTAAATCACAGATAATTATATTTTTGTACAACTTTGAATTTACAGCAGTACAACTGAGTGAAGAACTTGCTCCTTAAATCTGAACTTCTTTTATATTCAAACTTTGTTTCACAACCATCAAGAGGCTCACTCGCTGCTGTGCAAGTCAGCAATTTCAGCATTTAGTAATCATTAGCTAAGCAATAATTCTCATCCTTTCTTCAGGTGTCTTCTGTTGTCTGTCTGGTCTTCCAGTCCCACTGTTAAGTTTACCTTTTCTTTTTCATCAAACCATTGCTTCCAAGGACTCATCATTGCCAAAGGCACTATCCAGTACTGAAACTTGTTCATTTAAAATCCCTTTGAAGGTTGTATGTTTCGGGAAGCATTGGTAGAAGTACAATTAAACTTACTCAGATATTTTCATTCTTACATAATCAAAGATTTTTTTTTGGTGTTATTGTTAAAATGCCACATGGTGGTTGTTTAATGCAAACTCACAATATTAACTTCTAAGACATGAAGATAACTTCAACCGTGTCTCAGATTTTTAAATCAGATTTTCAGATTTGCCTTTAGATTTTACTCTTTTGGTACTTCACCCGACAGCTTGAAATGGGATAACCACTAAGAGTTCCTGCAAAGTCCCATTCCATGGAGTTAAAGGATCGGTGGCATATTTGCAGATCTGGTCCCCTCAGAACACCAGCAGTGAAGGGATTATGAGGTTCCTGGAGAGAAGAGTGGCATGTTCAAACATCATGGTGCCAAGGAGGACCTGGAGCATATGGCATTCATGAGGCTGTAGCCAAAAGACAGTTGTAACAGGAGTACAGCAGACTCATGCAAACCTCATAAAAGGACACTGTCTTCTGAACCTTTGGTGAACAGCTGCATCTATTATGAAGTCTTAAGGAAAATATTTGTAGATAATGACCTGTTCTCTCCTGTATCTTGATTGTTTACTCCAAGTACCTTCCAAATTTGGAATGCAGAATCACTGTTGGCGCTAGCAACACTACAAGGCTTTATCCTTTACTCTTAAAAGCAAATACACCTTCTCCTAATCACATGTAAAAAGCTTTTAGAGATGTCTAACTGATTACATTGGAGTCTCGACAACCAATATCTGAATATTAGTCTGAAGGAATTTCATAGCTGAAGCTGGTCCTCTGCTGTTAGGTACTGCAGCATTGAAATCAAGCACGTAAAGCATATGTTTTTCAGTGTCCCAGGAGTATACAAAATATCTGGTTTTACTCACCATTGTCAGCAGTGCTGAACTTGAAATACATGGGTTTCAGTACAGACACTCACTCTATTAACTGTATTTACTCATTCATATTATGTTGAGTGTGCATTACCTGTAATTTAAATGTAATTTAGTTTACAATACTGGATTATTTTCCTTCTGAAGGAAAAAAAAAAAAAAAGTGGAGAAATAATGTGGACAATATAAAGTCCCAATCTCACCTATGAATCTCTCAACAGGACATTGGAATAGAATGAGGTAGAACTGAATTATCTCCTGTATGCTTTCTGTTTCTCTTATATATGTTCATTAGCAAACTGATAAGGACTTTTCCATGGGTTTAGTAGCATCACAGATAAAATATGGGGAAAGATAAAGGAAGATACAAGCTTTTCTTTTATTCATGCACAATAAAAAGTAGCTTTGATTAGATGATATCTTTTCCATATACCTCTACTTCAGCAGGTATTTCTCCTATGATCAATATGTTGTTATTGCCTGCAAGAGCTTTGCTGCAGCATCTTCAGTAAAAAGAGTGTTTTGCAGTAATAATGAGTTCCTGTCAAAGTAAAAGCATTTTTGCATTTATGTAAGAAAGAATAATTTTAGGCATATAAAATTTGGGGAAAGTTGCAAAATTATTTTGGTTTGAAACACATTTTATATTAATAATAGCTTAAAGATGACTGAAATGTTATTTGAGCTTGACACTTTTTGAAAAGTGCTTGGATTTAAAACTTAAAGCCAGTAAAATTGCAAATGTCTTACAACTTCCTTTTTCCTCTAAGATTCAAACTTGCAGGTGTCAAATCTCTATTCTCAACATGAGTCTCTCAGATACTCCCAGAAAAAGTTTTTAGTTCAGACTAAAATGTAGTCTCTATAACACATTAGTACCAGATTTTACAGAGGAGATACTCACAGTGCAGTGAAGTTAGGGGGGCAACATCTTATTGGATTTGTGTTCACAATACATTTTATCAAAACTGGGAAATCCATCCAAGGTGTGTTATATTCATCATTCCTACTGTATCAGGCCTCAAGATACTGTAAAATGATGCTGTGGACTTTGAGCATAGTTCATGTGAAACAGATGAGAGGTGGTGATGAAGAAGTTGAGAAAGAAAATAAGGAGCATATAAGGATGACTACAGATCCCAGTAAATCTCTTTTTGTATCATCCACAGCCTGGCAAATTGTTTAGCTTGATTTAAAGGCTGTGTTTGACAACAAGGCCTGAAACAGATCTTCAAAATATCTTGTAGATCAAAATCTCCTCAAGTTCCCTGGTCAGCCATCTTGCTGCTGATGATTCACCCTTCACCCTAGCTGATCAGACTAAACCACATTGCTGTGAAAGGATTATACATAAGATTGCCACATTTTCACAGATGCAGGCAAAAATCCCCTTTTGCCAAAGCCTGATGATTCCTCAGGACATTGTAAAAAGTCATGTACCCTCACATACTGAGCAACATGTAAGTTAGTGGGTTCACCGTCTGCCAGCACCACTTTAGAAAATATATGTTTGATCTACATTAAATGTTTCATATGCCCTATCTATCTTTGCTTCATTTCAGTCAATGAATAGGATACGTTCCATTAGCAACGTGTTTGTGGTCATACGATTCTTTAAATTGTGATAATTCCCCTTTATTTTTTCTAAATCCAGCCACTCTCTATCCATGATTGCCAGATGTCTGTGGTAGTTGCATAATTAAGTTTCTTGCTCACTGGCCCAATTTCTCCGAGAAATATCATTCTTGTTAACCTTTTTATTAAATTACTGCCATGTAGCATCAGTCTGAGGTCTGAAGAACAGACTTAATCTGCTGGTTTCCAGGTATCATCCTCTCTGATACAAATTCTGCTTGATAAATCACACCCACACTTTGCCATATGATAGTACTAGTGGTGTCTTTGCAACCCTTTTTCATCGTTAGTTACTTTGGTGAAGTGAATGATGAGAATATAAGCAATGGCATTTGTTCAAGATGTGCCAGAAAGAACTGCAGTCTGTTCGCTTCTTCACTGCCCACGTTAGCACCGCACTGTAAAAAAGAAAGATTACTAGGAAAAGTGTTACTTGTAATCTAAATTTGTAAACGATATTCTGAAGACCCTGTTCAATGACAAGATGCCATTTTTAAATGCTGCATCTTAAGGGAAAAAGTCAGCTTTAAAGAGGCTTCAAGTCAGCTGTTTCTAGGAGAAAAAGAAGATTTGAGGCATCTTAAAGGCTTTAGCCATGACATTTTGAAGATTAGTCCCAAACACCATTTCTTCATATAGGGGGAAAAGAAGACAATAAATGCAACTCGTTTCAAAATGGAGCTATACATGTTTACAAATGGGATTACTGGACAGAGTTTCTTTTAAAGTCAAGGGACTGCAGTGAACCCTCAAATACTTTCCTCACGTGAAGTTCATGTCCATTTGCTCCTGTATCCAGGTTCTCCAATTATTAGTGCTAATATAGTCCACTTATGCATTAAAATATGCAATTAGAGTATGTGTCCAACACTTGCGAGTTAAAATTGGCTGGAACTGAATCTATTATGCAGTATTTACAGCAGCTTATATTACAGTCTTTTTATTTTGACAGGTTTTCTTTAGACTGTCTTTCATCATTAACAAGTAGTACAACTTGATGCAGGAAAACCTTGTAAGAAGAGAAAACAGTTATAGTCTTCTGCTTTCTCAAGTTTCCTGTAGTTAAATGCGTGCCAAAAAACTTTTGTTAGTAGTGGTAGTGTCTTGTAAGAATACTTGATGTAATTCTACCTTTGACAAAATTATTAATTGGTTACTTTTCCACAAGGCAACAAATTCTGCTTTTAATAAGCTGGAAACCTGAACTTCTTATGCACCAGTTATGTAGAATGTATTACTACTTCATACTCACTTTCACAAACTAGCTTAAAAAATGTCCACTCTGTTTGACTTAAAAGTAAATATCCTAGGAATCTTCATTCTGTTGAGGCAAAGGGTTTTTTTGGTTGTTTGTTTTGTTTCCTACTGTGCCAGATTTTTTTTTTTTTATTAAACTCCTTTTCACCAATATAAAGATTTTTTTCCATTTCAACTGTGTAAATATTCATGTTCACTCAGTATTGCAGCATCAGTATATTGTTTGTAACTATTTTAACTTTTAACATGGCCCCAAACATTTCTGACAGCTAGACGGTTGGTATCCGTGAATAGGAATAACTTCTGAACAATTTCAGAAGGTTTTCCAGGAAGTGCTTGCTTTCTGCCACTGCAAAATTTCCCTGAGATCATGTCTGGTTAACAGTGGCATGAGAAGGGGTATTTTTGCGAAAAGCTTGAGGCAAGTTCTTTCTCCAATTTACCAGTGAGCTCAAAGAGGGTAAAGGCTGTGCTTCACACCCCTCTGGGCACTTTCTGCATCAGGATGGGGCCTGATCCCAGAAAGAAGTATTTCAGCTGTCTTCACAGAGTACAGGGTACATTAACACTTCATGTATTTTTCTCTGGGACTTATGATAGTGCCTAAGGGCTAAGTGGTTGTAAAGCTAAAGCGTGGCCAGTAAAAAAAAAATTGTGCTATTACCAAATTCGAACATGATTAAAATTAAAACGCTGGCATGGCAATGCTCTACACCAGCATTAGAACACTATGTAACAATATTTGAATATGTGCCTTAGTTGAGAACTGTTTAAAGTCTTCGCTCTAATATGCCTTACATGTTGTATATATAAAATAATTATAATAATCATACTGGAAATTAATATCTCTTGCTTGCTCAGGACAATAAAAACTGCATGTCTACATCAGTCTCATTTATTAAGTTTCAGAGAAATTGACACCATCTGCTTTCCCGCAGGTTTTCTTTGAGGCTAAGGAGTGGGAGAAAACTTTGACTTTAAAAACTGAAGATCTGATTTTGCACTTCACAAGCTGATGGGAACTTTGCTGCTGATTTCAATGGCAATCCATAAATCTATTCTTCCCTTGACCCTGACAGCCTTTCCTCCTTTGTAATTCTGCTCCTGGTTTGGGCAGAGAGTAAGGGATATTTTTACTTTGTTAGCTTGCTTTTTTTGAGATTAAGTATATAGGCTTTCTAATTGCCTTACGCTTGAGTACAAATCGTATCTGACAGATCATCACAATCCCTATTTATGGCAAATTTTCCATTGAAAATTTTTGCAGGCTGCCTAGGAAGTGAAAACAGCTTCAAAGCCTTGCATAGTTTTGACTGTCCTACCAAATAAGCCCTCAGAGAAGAGCCACTCATCTGCTTCTTCTTCAACTCTACTTCTTTTGTTTCAAAGCACCAGAGATACATTATTGCCTTGTCAGCCACCAGTGGCATCAGGGCAGTGGGAGATCTTTATATCACTAAACTCAGTATGCTCCAGGAATGTAAATCTGTAAACTGCAAGCTCAGATACTTCACTAGGTCTCAGGGGCCATAATAGCACACAGTTCCAGGACAGCTGCAAAGAACAAGTTCTACAGATCACTGCTGACACACCGAATCTCACTCAGAAGTACAAAGGTGAGAGTATGATATCATTTTGCTTTGATTTTGTTCCAGGACAAGAAAGCAATACTATGGAGCAGCTATAGTTTCTCATGTGGAGGCTCAGAACAGGACAATGAAGTCTGCATTGCAACAATCCATCCAGAAGCCAAAGCTGCAGATAACGGTAGCAAGAACTAGATCTAAAACTTTTAAGCAGATAAAGGCAAAAAAGAGATGCTTATTCATCCATAGAAGATTTTGAAGTTGCAGGGTAGTGAACGTTGTGCATATCTTATATGATGGATTCAATATGCTGGCACTGAGCCTAAGTATAGAGATTCTGTTAAAAAAAACACATACAGGTACTTAAATAATTTTTTTTTTTTTTTTGGTGCTGTCACTCTTTGCTAAATGCCACTGGGTCCAGGAGCAGCATAGAGCTTTTCCAGAAAACCTGTTTTAAAAGCTTCCAGTTTCACAGAATCACAGAATCACAGAATTTTCAGAGTTGGAAGGGACCTCTAGAGGTCATCTAGTTCAACTCCCCTGCTAAAGCAGGATTGCCTCGAGCACATTACTCAGGACTGCATCCAGGCGGGTCTTGAAAATCTCCAGAGAAGGAGACTCCACAACCTCCCTGGGCAGCCTGTGCCAGTGCTCTGTCACCCGAACCGTAAAGAAGTTTTTCCGTGTGTTGG
>NW_009648555.1:119501-139753 GCF_000708025.1 Charadrius vociferus | reverse complement strand
TCCCTCAATCATCTTGGTTGCCCTTCGCTGGACTCTCTCCAGCAGTTCCCTGTCCCTCTTGAACTGGGGAGCCCCAAACTGGACACAGTATTCCAGTTGTGGCCTCACCAGTGCCGAGTAGAGGGGGAGAATGACCTCCCTCGACCTACTGGTCACACTCTTCCCTATGCAGCCCAGGATTCCATTGGCCTTTTTTGGCGACAAGAGCACATTGCTGGCTCATGGATAATTTACTATCTACCAGGACCCCCAGATCCTTCTCCACAGAACTACAGTTTGCAGCCCTAGTGTGGGCAATTCCTGTATACAAGCCAAAAGACTCCTGGGAGGTCTGTGTGACAGGGGAAACTGCTCCATGAGCCATGTACAGATTGTAGATTGTCTATTTGGGGTACCCTGTGTGGTACCTTCAAGTTGCCCATCTCCTGGACAAAAATAGAGAATCTCAGCAAGAGGATCCAGTGAACTTTTGCTCCGTATTTTTTCCTTTTTAACTTGCATAGATTAAGTCTCACCTGAAACATTCTACTTAAACACATCATCAGCCAGGAAATTAAAAAAAGCAGAAAATTGCTGCATTTTTTATGGAAGAAGAAATTTTAATTTAAAATTCCACATTTTCTTTCCCAGTAAGTGTTAACATATATCTGACAAGAAGGGAGAAAGCAAAAAATCTGAAAAAATCCTGAGAATAAATTTGTCTCTGAGACAATTGTCTTGCATTACCATTGTTATGTGAAATAAACAAAGAGGGAGAAATAGGATTGGTGAGAACTGCGCACTGTGTTGGAAAAAAACAGCAGCAACGGTCTTACAGATGTCAGTTGCTGGTCTCAGCTTTATACGTTTTTTAAATTTTGTATAAGATAAAAAATACCATTGCAATTTTTGGGTTTTTTTTCATATAATGTTTCAACTTATTTTCTGGTATATATCTGTATTCTTATATATATGTTCTTTTTTATATATATGCTATAGAACTCCATTGAAGTAGTTAGCTATAAACATAAATTCGAAAGTTTATAACTATTTAGAATAAAGTAAGTATGAGGTGATATAATAACAAGAAGAAAGTAGCTTTTTTTTTTGTTTCTCATGAAAAAATTTGAGGAAAATGGAGAGTGTAGGCCTATCATTTCCCTTCCTGAAAAACTGAGCATGTTCACTATGGGCGATATTTTTCATTATGAGGAAAGAAAATCCTTTTGAAAAAAACTTCAAATTGACTTCAAATAATTGTTAGGATGATGAATGTCACCAATCATGAGCAGAAAATCTCACCACTTGTTATGGAAATCACCCTGGTAATGGAGCTAAGGATACTCAGGCCATACATCAGGAACATAAGAAAGCATTAGAATGCAGGTAGGACTGTGTACCTGTACTAGAGACACCAGAGTGCAACAGGGATGTTTTCCTTTAAGAGTCTTCAGGATTAACAGCATAATAAATTAGTTCACGTGAAATATTTACGAATATAATTAACCTTTAAAATGACATTGTTTTCAAAAATGTCAAGGTTTACAACATCTCTTATAATGAGACAGTTATTATAGGTAGAAAAATAAAAACATTTTTCTAAACTGTTGTACACTCTAAAACAATTTAAAATAAAAACTGTGTTTTCTTATGCTGGGAATTGTTAATTACAATAATGCCTTGTAGCACACTTGGTACTTCAGTCTCTTGTTTAGCACAGATTTTTATTCATCTAAGAATTTTCACATTGTGCTATTCTTCAAGTTTAATTAATGGTGCCTTTGTACTTATGCAGCATCCATGGAGGATTTCTTGGGTTTTATTTTGTTCTCTGTCCTGACAGGCAGGTTCTGTATTCTGCCATCTGTCTAGCTTTCCTGCTTGATACAGCTTCTAAGAGGTATTTTCAGAGGTGAGGACTACCTTCAAGAATGATGTTAAATACAAACATGCATTTTATTTATTGGTTCATGTAAAACTATTTTTTCTGTACAGCACAATAATAATAGGCAAATAATGATGATAGATTCCATTCCCATCATAATAATACACAGAGGACTATGAACATCATTAGAAACCAAGCAAGTCATATTTATTGCACAAGCAATACCAACATTAATGCAAATTACCCTGAAAATTCAAAATAAATTTGTATCATAGGAGTAGATTGAATTTTTCTATTGATATTGTGCTTAAAACAGAAAACAAATTATTTTGTCAATGTGATTTAAATATGTTAATTATTTGCATTATTCCAGCCTAACTTTCAAATACTATTTTCAAACAGTTGAAACATGTCAGTTTATAAAACTATATGATACAGTACACAATACCAGATCAGATCGTACATATTAAAAAAAAAAAAAAATCAAAGGACAAATTCATTCAGGTGTGCAGGCCTTCAAGAATGCTTAGGCTCAAAAGTCTCCAGAAAAATAGGCTCATGGCACAAATTTTCTACTTTTGCACTAGCAGAGGCAGCTGGCATCTGTTATAGGATGCAATCCTGCTTATATCACTCCCCAGAGCAATCTTCTGCACTGCTGCCTCATACATCTTCTGCTCTTTCCTTGGACTTCCCATCTGCATATATACGCACGGTCATGCAAACTGAGTCACTCACACAAAGAGGGACAAAGTCTGGTTAATCTTTTTCTGAGATTTAGAATCGGTGTGTTAAGTTTATTTATTTCAGCTCATCTAAGCGTACTGTAACTTTCTGATGTGACATATGTAGAGTATGTCATGCATGTATTTTTCACATTATTTCTCCTTCATACTAAAACTTCTTGCAGAGCCCTGTGTCACTTTACCACAAAAATATATAGCTGAAAAAGAGTGGTTAGGTCAAGTTAGAACAGCAGGGAAAACATGTAAATAATTCATCTAACAATAGAAGCTTGAACTTCTGAATACAATCACACCGTTTAAGATCAAAATACAATATTTAAAATCTTTTCATACAGTAATGACTATGGGGAAGTAAGGGTCTAGGTATATATTCTTTGAAAAATTCCCAGGAAAAATAAAAACAAAAAAACAAACATTAAGTTGAAAGTATAGTATTAAATATTTTTACACAACCTGATTTCTCATTATTCAATAAAATAAATTGTATAAGTGAATTGGAAAATAGGAAAAAAAGTTAAGAACAAAGTTTCCAGTTATGAAGGATGTGAGGTTTCTGTCACAAGTAAATACTCAAACACTTTGCCCTCACCAGTTCAAACTTTCTTTCTATTCCAGATTAAAAACTTTAGGTGGCTACGTACTCATACATTGTTTATAAAAGTATCTGGACATAAAAAGCACATCATTTTCTACAGGACTTGGATGCTAGGTATTTCTGAAAACCTGTATTTGACTGCTTCCCAAACCTGATTCTTAAACTCACCTATGCAGTTTGGATGCTCAGTGGAACAGTACTTCTGATGCATATAGTTTCACACATAGTCTTCAGGGAAAGGTAGATAAATTTGATGATCTTTTTCAGTAAATGGTATTTAAGTTATTTGCATAAACATATACAGATGGAATTTCTGCTGTCTTCTTAAGGCCTCTTCCCCAAGAGACCTCTCCATTAAACCTCTATACTTCTTCTGAAAAGACTGCATTTTCAGACATCTAAAATGTAGACATCAACTGGGCACACGAAGAGTGTAAGGCAGGGTACCAACACAGTGCCTGAGAATGTAAGCAGCTGAGAAACCTTATGAAAAACTCAAAAGGCTATTCCTCTGATGAACCCCCCGTCAGTAGTGGGAATGTCCAACTGCATGTAATCACCATAAGCTATAGCTGCATACCGAGGTTCTCTTTGTGTCAGCATCATGCGGGCCATATTAATGCAGTCCTGTTAGTATAAACTGAGATACCTCAGTTTATGTTGGCTGACTGCTGGACCTAATGGGATGACAATGTGCACTGATTTTGTAATGCAAAGTGTGTACTGAAGAGGAGGCTGCAAAATGTTAACAATTCTGCTTCCAGCTTAAGCAACACTGAATCTTGGTCTTCATCTGAAAAATCATGTGAATTAACCCCAACTATCATTCATAGGCCAATAAAAGATACGAATAAGAAAATAAGAACAGTTAAAACAGTAACAATTCTAGTCATTAATATCTAGCATTAATTCATTTGAAGAAATCAGGAAGGACTAATCATGCAAATCTTCTGTCCTAAATATCATTCTGTTTACTTATACAAATATCTTCTTATATTCCCATCTAATGCAGTGGACACATATGTTTGTGATGACATAAGTATTTGCAAAGCTTACCAGAAAAAACATGTGCTCCCTTCAAACAGCAAGCCATTTATGTATGGTTGGACTCAATGATTACAGTTGGACTCAATGATCTTAAAGGTCTTTTCCAACCTAAATGATTCTATGATTCTGTAAATCACACAACCTGCTCTATAGAGATATATCAGCAGACTATGCTAAGAAAAAATTTTGGAACTGCTAATTAAAATTCTACAACCACAATGAAGCAGGGGAGGGGACATAGATCACTACAGTTACCTTGTGGCATCCCAATACCCTCTTTTAATCCTGATAAATAATCACACTTTTCATTTTTAAATCCATGACATCACAGACACTAATTAAATATCCTTTAGACAAGAAGGAAGTTTTCATTATTCTCATTTTACTGATGAGTAAACTAATATTTGAAGCAATTAATCCAAAATGAATAATAAAGTCAATAATAGAACTCACCACTGTTTTGCCTACTACCCTAAATCCTTATTATGCCAAAACACAAAAGCCCAAAATAACAGCTGTAAAATCCTTGTTACTCCCTATTATTTTCCATACCTACCTAACAGAGTAAGGGCTAGACAATTCTAAACAATCATAGTCCACAATAAAGCATCCCTGATGCCAAGTTCAGGTTCTGCATAGCCAACTCTTCACCTGATAAAGTTACTCCATTGCAACAGTTTTGGGAATATGGTAGGAGGCTGGGTGTTGTTGGGTTTTAAACCATCTTAACCATTGAGGTATTCAGTAGCAATGACAAAGTTCAAAATAAGATAGCGCTATGGGCTGACTTTCCGATATGACAGGCATAGTTCCACAATACAGAAGGCTGACCCAACACTTTACTGCCTGCTGGTGAAGTAGCATCCTGTTCCCTGTAGGTTTTTCTATTAGTTTTTTTTTTTTAATTGCTTTCACACCAGTTTAGTGAGCTGAACTACCTCACCAAGGAACCAGAAAAGTGCCAGAGCTTTCAAACAAAAAAACGGATGCAAAATGGTGCTTTTTTTAAAAAAGTTTTTTTAAAAAAGTTTTTTTTTAAAGGTGCCTTTTTTCCTACTTTTCCTAGATATATGGCGTTCTCTAGAATAATACTGCTCCAATATATTTTTTAGATTTTAAATTTTATGTGTTCTGTTGTCCATTTCACAAAATACATTTTCTTTGTTAACACAGTCTTTCAAGCTGAAATTGGTTTTGGTAGATGTAAACTCTCTGGTAGGTAGAAGTAGACTATAAAAGATAACATTCAGAATGCATTTCCCTTAACTTCCCTTTAAAGGAAGTTAAGGAAGCAGGCAGGAGATCTTTAGATAATGTGCCATGTAAATTGAAAAGAATCTGTCCTTATTTGAAGCAACTGAGAAACTCATACACTGAAATACAGTTCAAAGAGATGAAAGGGTCACATTTGATGTCAAATCTATACTTTTAAAGTTGGAACTAAACAGGCTTTCTTTAAGTTCAATTATACAAAATAGAAGTGAATTTGCAGAAGCAGTTGAACTAGGTCTGTTACATAAATGCAATGTTTTATAATTAAACTGAGAATTCAGGAAGGCAACCTTGAAATTAAAAGGATTTAGGAACCTACAAATGCCCAGATCGGCAGTTCATTAGCTTTAACAATCTCTTTGAGATAAGATTTATTTTTAACTTCTGCTTTTAGTGGATCTGATGCCATTGAGAATGCTGCAGTTTTAAAAATACTCTGAAAAAGCTTTGCAAAAGCACAGGAAAGTATTATTTATAGGGGTTACATAGACCTTTAAAAGGTATCCCCTGGAAAGAGATGAAAAAGCTGTCATGTCTGTGGAGAAAAAAACAGTCTATTACAAAAATGTAATGAAGCCTGTAAGGAGAAAGAGACTGTAATAAAAACAGCATGCTGGGTATCATCTGTTGAAAACAATCCAGAATTGTTGAAATTACGATTTACTTGTTAGGGGGGAAAAAAAAGGAAAAATAAGAACAAGAATTCTTCTGAACCTACCTTTCCATTCCAAGATGCTATAATAGTTTCATTTCACTTTGTTGCTGAGGCTGTTTCATATCTTATGAAAAGTTATAAAATAGAAAGTGAGCATTTTCGTGCTTTAACCATACGAAGAAATATCAATGGGTCTCATTAACTTTATACAGCAGCAGATATGACTTAATAGTCCTTCACAATTCAGTCCTCCAGATTCAATGAGCATGTCAGATTTAGCCTCTCTGCCCAGTCCACCAGGTTCCTTAATTATCTTTAAAATCCTTGGTTATCTCTCTTTATCTGGATGTGTCTCCCTATCTCCACTTTGAGCTCCTTGTTCTTTCATCTGCAGGAAACCCAGTCCAATTTAGCCTACCAAGGATATAGCCTTTCAAAACCCACTACATCAGCTCTATCTTCCTACAGGTACATTCATACTGTAGGGAACAGTTTGGAAGACCCTAGTCTTTTTATTTCTCAGATGTGTTGCTGTGTAACGTGGCTCTTAGTTTAGTTTTTCCCTGTTAGAGTATATGGTCTGTACTCAAATTATTGTGGTGCTAACGACATTATCATATATTCTGTAGGCTTGGAGAGTAGGCAGCAAAGTATTCTATTCTTCTGAGGACATTTTATTATTTTTATGAGAAATGCTGAAGGTCTGAATTTAGCTGCAAAGGTCACTGATTCACAGATTGCAAAACTGTTAAGTCTAGTAACAGCAGGAAAAGTATGCTGTTGCTGTATGTGTAAATGTCAAGTTAGCCGCTGTTGGGATATAAAGCATGAACATAATTGAAGATATCCGCACAGGTATAAAAGAAACCAATTAGAAAATGTTTATTGCAATTTCATCACTAAGAAACAAGATGAAGCTTGTGTGTGGAGTGCTAATTCCAGTGACTGGTCAGTACCATGAGCAGCAAAAGTATATTGTTTTGTCTCTCCAGATTTTCATCTACTATCACTGGTTTCAGAATTTGTCACTAGTGATATGTTATAGCATCATACACTGGGCAATGATATTTGTTACAAAAAGATAGTGACTCAACAAAGACAAGTGCCATTTGTCAGCAGAAAGTTGGCCAGACCCATCATCATTCTAAAAAAAAAAGATATTTTCCTTGAAACAACACTTATGCCAACTGTCTTATGCCAACTGTCTTATGCCAACTATTCCTCCCAGATCTTCAGGAGAAAAAAGGGCAAAATGAAGGCATGCATTGTAATGAAGTACTGGTGGATTATCCAGTTCTCTAGCAGTATGTTTTTACTGCCACCACCCTTTTATAAAAAATAATATTTTTGTGTAGCATGTAATTTTCTAGCAAAACACATTTTATAACTGAACCCATCAGCCAAGCTGGTGGCGCCTCTGTGAAAACATATTTAAGAAAGGGCGAAACGCTTGAAGAGGCAGTGACGAGTGAGGAAAAAAAGTGTGAGAAGCAGCCCTGTGACACCAAGGTGAGAAAAAGGAGGGAAGGAGGTGCTCCAGGTGCTGGAGCAGATTCCCCTGCAGTCCCTGGAGCTTGTCCCCCTGCAGCCCTTGGAGAACCATGGTGGAGCAGATACCCACACTGCAGCCCGTAGAGGACCCCAAGCTGCAGCAGGTGGATGTGCCCTGAAGGAAGCTGTGGTTTGCGGGGTCGACCAGAAAGCCATTCTTTACCTTTAGCACATAATGGAGGAATATGTGCAAATGTCCAAAGGCTTCCACCTCTAATTTAATTTCTTTCCAGTTATTATCATAGGTAAGTAAGAAGGCAATGTAGGATTTAGAAGCCAATGAGGATTAGAAGCCTAAATATATAGTGACACTTAAATTGAGGCTTCCACTCTCCCCACCCCCCAAAAGATTTAGTTATTTATGAAATAAAATTCAGTATAAGGTTATTAAGGCTTGAGGTTCAGGCTGTGTAGGAAATACGGAGTGCAAATCATTTTTGTTGATTTTATTTTTTTTTCTTTTCACAGAACAAAAAAAAATACTTAGGGAAACCTATTGGTAGAGGTGATGAGAATGAAGAGTATAATTAATCTGAAATAGGAATACTATTTAAGTACATCAATTGTCTACAAGCTCTTTAGCAGGAACACTAGACTTTTAAACAAACCTAGGACACCACGGTTCTCTCTGACATTTTAGAATGTATAGTATATTCAGTTTTAAATAGCTCTATCTGCCTTATAGTTATGACTTACATTTTAGGTTTTATTTGAAAAGCAATATTTAAGATTCAGATCATTTGCAATTCTGAAGCATTCCTGTTGTTGACAGTTTTCACAGTCTCCTGAGGGCAGGAAAATAGTCTTTGTACCAACACTGAAATCAATTACTTGGAAAAAAAGAATTTTTTTCTTCGTTATTTTCTACCTATTCTAACAGGCACAGCAGCAACAGCAGCACTGCTATGAATCTGATGTTACACTACCACTCATGGATGACAAACTTGTGGTGACTGGTAGTTTATTTGTGCACATTTCTGATGCTGGTTGTTAACTATTGTGCAGAAGAATCTGTAAACTATTTTCACAGGAGGATACTCCTGAATCACTTCACTTGTTACTGAACTGGAGAACTAAGCTAGCGCTGAATTTTCGAGATCTTGCTGTGCTATCCCCCAAACTCATTTCTGTCAAAATGAATTTTACTTTAAAGCGCTTCATTACTTCATGACGTAAATCTATTTTTCTTAATGTTTAGAATATTATTTTATAACTACAACAACATATTCCAGTAAGCAAGTACAACATAACTTCTATCCTGAGTAGTTTTATCACTTGGCTTTGTTTCATGAATCATAACATCTGAAATGTAGTTTTCAATAAATATACACAGTGGGTAACTGGCCACAACTTAGGGATTCTTTCTCAAATTAATTTTGCTTTGGAATTTAGTTCTTGTTATTTCAAGTGTGCCTTTATGAAAGCAATCAACTATTTATTACCTGTACCACAATGAAAACCATTAAACATCCTGTGGTTGATCACCATTCAACAATTCTAACAGAAGTAACGGACATTTGTCTGAGCCCCTGGTGTA
Source organism: Charadrius vociferus (assembly GCF_000708025.1). Classification (NCBI taxonomy): domain Eukaryota; kingdom Metazoa; phylum Chordata; class Aves; order Charadriiformes; family Charadriidae; genus Charadrius; species Charadrius vociferus. Next base: position 130,486 of record NW_009648555.1, on the reverse strand, counting down.
GTACATCATGCCTGTAATAAAGTCATGGTTCTTCAGGACAATATTTGTACTGTGCAGTAGCAGTAAGCAGTTTTAGGATAGAAATAATGCCACAGGCTCCTGCATAAGGAAAATAGTCAGGGTAGGGGATTTGCATTTATCATGGTGCTGTAGGTATTCCAGAGCACTGCTGAGTCTATGTATAGTTATGCAAAAATAAATTCAATTAAAGCATTTCATGACCTTTCCTAGTCTGAAATTTGAGTGGCTTAAAGGTAGCTCAAAGACATCTCATCTCCTCTTGGTCTACATGGTGTGCTAAAGCTGTTAGAAAGCTAACCAGAGGGGCACCTTTACACTCAGCTGTACTCAGGGCATTAAAAAAAAAAATAAAATTATGCATTAGTATACTAAAGTCATGAATTGATGTGTATTGTTTTGTGATCTAACAGGAACAGTCTTACCTAAAATAGGGAAAAAGATGCGATACCATCAGGCATACCATATGTCATAAAAGCTATGTTAATAACTGTTTGATTCAAGGTCAAATATCATGTAGCAGAATTAAAGAAGGAAATATTTGCAGTCGGTGAGCTCTTATGTAAGTCTAAATTTGTGATAATATACAAGTATTTTAAGATTTATTTAAGCCTGAAAGGTTTTGATTGGTCTGTGTTTTTCAAAAAAGTTCCAGTCTGGTCTGCTGCACGGTACCATACTTGAACCACTTATTGGTCTAGAACCAAACTTTGCTGTTCCCAGGACTTTGAAACCGTATGAACGAAAATCAGTTCCAGACTTTTACCTGTTAAATTTAAGAATGAGATTTGGCTTGCAGCTAAGACACCTAACTTTAGTGATGCCATTCAGCTACTACTTTTTAACATATTGGCACTGACTGAGATGTCCTGAGTTACCCAAGATGTCCGGATGGGGCTAATAGATATGGATATCCCCCATTCTGTTTTGATGAACTAGCAACACCACTGGATTTGGTTTTGTGTGGGGGTTTTTTGTTGTTTGTTTATTTATTTGTTTAATGATAGCTGTCTAGAATTAAAATGTGCTACCAGAGCCACATTCGTAGTTTACAAAAACAAACAGGCAAAATACTTCCTCCTCCACCCCTCCCCTCAAATCTGTGTTGGTGAAGTTTGAGGAATGGGGAAAAAAAAAAAAAAAAATCAGAAGTAAGTATATTGATTTTGTGTAAAAAAAAGCAAATTTACGTGGTTTTTTTTTTTTTTTGTCTTCTTCCTAGTCATATTTAAAAGAAAACAATATTCCAATTGTCCATTTCTAAATACATGCTTTAAGGCAATATGGTCACAAACCACTGACTCTGAGTCCTTGCAGAGAGTCAAAGAATTTCCCACATCTTCAGTGTTTTCCAGGGCTGCGTTCAGTGCAATCAAAGTACTAGATTTGAGAAATCACAGCCCATGGAGTTTAACTGGTTTTATTTCATATATATCTTTAAGTTAGCATTGTCATTTCTAGTGACAGTCCTGGCACCTAAATATCAGATATTGCAGGACTTCTATAATTTCTTAAGGGTTCTTTCATTTGGGCATTTTTTGTTGTTTTGTTTTATTATTATTATTATTATTATTATTTTGTTCTCTTTATTTTGACATTAATTTGCAAACCGTGAAGTAATGACAGATAGTGACTCTTCCCTATATACCATTTTGAAGTAAAAAAATGAATAAATAAAAAAACTTGTGAAGAGAAGCTTACACAGTGGTTTTAAAGTGACAATCCAGCTTAGATGTTGAAAATTCCAAAATACAAAATTAAAGCTATGGAACAGAGCATTTTAAGAGTTTTTTCATATTTTTGTGATACAGATTATGATCTCAATTTTTACAGAACATATCTTCTGAAAACAGGTATTGGAAGTTATTACATTAGCTAACAAAAATATTTCCAAAATAAGGAAATTAATTTATTCAGGTGACCTTAAAATATTCGAAATAGTCAATATCAGGTACATAGGATTATGCTTACACATTTGAATTTAGCTTCATGGATAATTCAGGACTCACAGACACACAGGAGGGTTTTTCAATTGACTGGAAAATCCTTAAAAATAAATTTATCTTTGTAAAAGGATTAAAAAAACAGAAAATCATATCCATCCACAATTATTATATGTCAATATCATGACTTAACCCCAGCTGGCAGCTAGGATCAAGCAGCCACATTCTTACTCTCCCCAGCTGAGATGGGAGAGAGTTGGAAGAGTAAAACTGAGGAAAAACTTGTGAGTTGAGATAAAAACATTTTAATAGGTAGAGCAAAAGCAACGCACACGAGCAAAACAAGAAATTCATTCGGTGCTTCCCATCAGTGGCAGGTGTTCATCCACCTCCAAGAAAGCAGGTCTCCATCACATGTAACAGTTTCTTGGGAAGACAAATGTCATAACTTTGAATGTGTCCTCCCCCCACCACTTCCTTCTTCTTCCCCTACCTTTGTATACTGAGCATGACATTGATTGGTATGGAATAGCCCTTTAGTCAGTTGTGGTCAGCTGTCCCAGCTGCGTCCCCTCCCATCTTCTTCTGTACTCCCAGCCTACTGGTGGGTGGTACGAGGAACAGAAAAGGCCTTGATTGCTTAGCAACAACCAGAAACACAAGTGTGCTACCACAATATTCTCATCCCAAATCCAAAACATAGCATTATACCAGCTGCTAGTAAGAAAGTTAACTCTGTCCCAATGGAACTCATGACAGTCAGTTACTAAACTGCCCTGTGGGTGAGTAGACTGCTCCACCCAGCAGCCAGTTCTGTGATTTTTGTTGTCAAGGCAGGGACTTTCTATTTTCTGTTCAATCTGTCTTGGTTCTCAAAGTCAAGAGGTATTCTTTCTGGCTCTGATGTCAATGAAATTCATAAAATATTTGCTAAGGAGTATCCAAATTATACCTTCATGTGAACCATTTATTCTAAATTGGACTGCCTATGTACAATTCTTTTCTGAATATAAAATAGCAACTAAAGAATATTTATGTAAATGACAGGTTATCTTTTGCAAGAATACATCTTTGGTATGCATTTTTTAGTTCAGTGGATCTTTCAAAAATCTTTCTATATTTAATTTTTCCTATAATACAACCCTGGACTCATTAAAATAAGTGGAAAAATGCTCATTAAAACCAAGACTTCTCTTTCCAAAATATTGACTGCCATAAATTCATATGGTTTCTGCCTAGATAAAACCTATTCATTTATGTAACATGGAGATATAACTACGAAAATAGAATTATTTTTATCAGAGTTTACATTTTTACAAATATCATCCTTATATAAACATCTTATTAAAAATTACAGGTTAAACTGAATAATGATACTGTTCAATGCTCATGTCTCTAGAATTTATTCCATATATTTTGACTGCTAATAAGATCAGAAATCTATTACAGAAATTTACCTAAGCTCCTTTCCTTTAGCAGAACCTGTGAGAAGTGGAATGTAGCCAACAACCTGGTGAGAAATCCATTGCAAAATTACCAACTAAGTAGCTTAACATGACCTGATTCGATGAGCTTAGAAAATTCTGAAGTGATGTTAGTAAAAACATAGCTTGATCAAACAAAGCTTTTCAACTGAAGAAAGAACAGACTCACTCATTTGTTGGATTTCTGGAGGTTAATACTGGAAGCATAATCACTACAAATACAGTGAAATATATTTATATTGATTCCTCAGCCCCACAAAAATGTCCAATAGAGTCTTTGTAAGTGGTATGTAATAAATACACACTTAATTAAATTACAGACATATACCTTTGAATGGACAAATCATAAATCCATCCTCTTGATTATCAGTACATCAGTTGCACTAGAAATTATATGAGTAATAAATGGAATTGCAAGCTGGTTTTAATTAAGTAGGAATAGAGCAATTATGTCATGTATATTTTTTCAAGATCATATTGCAGTGCTTCAGCCAACTAGAACTACCATCAGAAAAGCTGAACATAAATACCTTTCATTCCACTTAGTTTAACAACAGCAGTTTTCACAGGAAGCATTTAAATAACCAGCAGTATACCGAGATTCATATCAGGTCTTCTGGATTACTACTTTTAAATTACTAAAATGTATGAACCGTAGTATAATTTAAAGTAATTTGGCATGAAAAGTATGTTGAGCCTATATGGTACTCAGCCAATATTTTCTAGTCTGCAAAATAAGAAAATAGACATTATTAAATCTATGCAAATTACAACATAAGAAACATCTATGCAAAACATGCACCATATATCCAGGTAAAATTTAAGATCTATTAAAAATGAAAGGTCTGATAACCGAAGAGAACAGACTAGATGCTGGGCTGCAGCACATGGCTACGGTTCCTTTGTCTTCATCCAACAGAAGAACTCTAACTAGTGAGATGGAAGATCCACCTTTGACCATGATATTCATCGTTCAGGTAGTTCAAGTAGTGGCTAAGAGCACATTCATTTGATTAATCTTCTCCAGGCCTTTCCATTTCTTCAGTTTTCTTTTGCAGTAGGGAGAACCAAAGCTGCAGGCTGCAGAGACACTAAGCAATGACTAAGGAGCTTGCCCATCAATTATTTAAAGATGAATGGTTTAAAATTTCCTGCATTGCTCCTTCCTTTTCCTTTGGAAAATCTGAAATATTTTCATCAGACTAGTAAATTCCTCTGAAACAGTAAGGTCATCCAACACAATATTCAATACTCTCTTTGAATTACGTAGAAACAATACTCTCCATAATGTCCTTATTTTATCATTTTAAAAACTTGCCTTTCAGTGGGAAAATCCTGGCTATACTTAGACTATATAAAAATGAAGTTCTCTTTTCAGAAGTAAATTGTTAGGAGGAACTCATTTTGAGGGTTACTTCTTCAGCAATCTATTTTAAAAGTTATTACCAAAAGATAATAGTGAAATCTGGAGAAGAGTAAAAGTCTCTAACAAATTAAAAGAAATTGGCCTGGCTTTTTTTTTTTTTTTTTTTTTTAAGTAAGACAATCTACAGCCGCATTCCGTATTACCAGAGAATATTATTTTTTTTTTAAACTAAAAGGTGTGCACATTAGATTTGGAAAATAGGCCATTCACTGTCATCTAGATCACTAGAAAAAATTCACTGAAATTAAATTTCTCACCTTTTTCAGATGTCATTAAGTAATGGTTGGATCCCTTTGTTTCTAGATACAATAAACATTTATTTACAATAGCATTCTTTACATTGCTTTGGAAATGTGGCAAATTTTTGCAAATTGTATTTTGTAAATACTTTAGCTTTTCTGAAAATTAACGGAAATCAAAATCTATAACAATCATTGTCAGAGCATTACGAATGAATGCACCAGGAAAAAGTAGACAGTAGATGAACTGATGCACTTATTTTTTTCAAGATGTAGATTCTAATATGTATGTGGGAGCTGCCTTTTCAGCAAGATGGTGGAAAGAAATGTATTATCATGTCGGTCTCAAAAGTCTGAATAAGAAGATCTGCCTTGATAAAGTGTAAGTGTGTTCTGGAATGCTGGAAATAATTCAAAATGGTCTTTGATTGATGGCTGGAGAAACAGCGTAAGCATAGTGGGAATACTGACTATTTTATTTTATGTTTTTGTCTTTTATACATAACAACACAAATGATTTCTACAATGCTCTACAAGCAATTAGACCATCTAGCAAGCAATTGGACCATTTCTGGAAATTTGTACCAGTGTTAACAAAAGCTTATGCAAACAGTGACCAAGAAAAGTTTATCCAAAATGCATTAAATTATAGATTGTAAAGGCAATTAAAAAAGCAAAAGTTGCCAATGGGAAGTTAATAAGTGGCTAGACATGTATCCACAGGGTACCTGGCTCTAAAGAAATCCTCTAACACTAGGTGCCATTAATTCTTTATATCATATTTCTCACCCATTTTGACATTTTAAATGTGAATGAAAAACATAATTAAGCACTCTATAAATATATATATATCACAGATTCCTCTTACATACAAAGCAAATACTCTTTCAGTGATTCTCTTTAAGTTCTGCTGACCGCACTACACATTCATCTGCGTGCTTTTCTGCTTTTCTTGTAGTCAATAATGTGCACTTCATGGTATCTACAAAGAATATGATTCCTTCCACCTAAGTTAATGTATTTAATCTTTAGGGTCCCTTTACATTAAATTGACAGAAAAATAATTGATTTGTCCCACCTAACAATGATTCTTTGGGTAGAGTTCACCTTGACAAAACTTTTTTATGCTAGGATTCAACTGAAGGATTGAAATAATTATGTTGAGACGACTGGTAGGCACTGGAGCATGGAGAGTCCTTCAGCCTCTGTGGATATATACTACAGAATAAAATTGTCAACTCTCTAAACTTCGTTGACTGTACTGAACAGAACTCTGACTATAATCCAAGTCACGTGGATATCTACATTAAAGACGCATGGCAAGATGAATCTCACCTCCTGTTCTTTGCAGATGTTTCTATTCCTATTGACTATTTAGGAAACCTAGATGACTTTCAGATGTCTAAAGTTAGGTGAGATGAAGCCCACTCTCAACATCTAGAAAATACTCCCTATAAACTGTGAAACTCAAAATATAGCACTTAATGTAATATTTGCCAAAGCAATGACTATAGCATTTCCTGAGGTTGCACAATACATTCACACAGATATTCTTCAAGATATTCACAAAATATTCTTCACAAGATATTCTTCACATAGGAAGATTCGAACACACATCTTTCACCACTTCAGTGAATAACAAACCAAAACATAGTAAATGAATAACAGACCAAAATATACTACGTTTATGGAATTTCTTACTCCTTCCTGTTACAACTATTTAATTTTGCATGGCTTGCTTAAATATAGCTCAAACCAGAGAAAGATGGTGTGGAGGTGGAGAACTCAGACCGCACAGAATATAAGAAAGGAGATACTCAGAGTGTGAGTAGGAAGGCAGGAGGAGAATTAAAGAGTAAGGAATCTTAACAATGAGGGACATCCTGTGACTTTCCTACCGGAATTACATAGTATTTAATCAATGACAAAATTATAAGAGCTTGCAAATTTGATGTCTCACCATGGGAACACAATAGCCATTGTGCATGCTTCTAATTGTCAAAGCAACATTGCAAATAAAAGGAAATATACAGAATAACAGAACTGAGTAATAAGATGTTCTAAATAATTGAAATTCATGTGGTGAATAATTCAAATAACCATTTTTATATTATAAAGCAACAGATATGGACAATCTGGTAAACTACATATATGTATCACTTGTACTCAGAAAATCATTTGTAGAAAACTACAGATTCTAGTTGTGATCAAAAGCTGTCATATAAGAAAGTATAAAAATGCAAACCAGAACATATATTTGGATAAAGTACCAAGATCTAGGGCTCAAGAAAGCTGTCAAGACTGAAAATGCACAGCTGAATCCTCACAAGCTAAGCCCATGACAGTAAATTAACTACCACTCAAGACTTTTGTCTATCACTGAGGGCAACTCTGTGGAACAACCTGCATTCATACTGCTAAACCATTAAACTCCTGCATGCTCCAGAACATCATGAATACAGCCACAGAGCCTTTTGGGGGTTGTCCATAGTCAGTGTTAACTCCCAGACTGTCCCAAGAAATGTTTTGGGAAACTGTCATTGTCCCAGGGCAAAAGCTTTTCAGGGATCATTCTGGTGGTGTGGCAGAATATGTAATACAGTGTCCAGGAGCATTTCCAGAAACTGTTTTATTTACTAATAGAGACATAACCAGAGGCTACACTATTGATGTTGTTTACTGTTCCATTTACTTTTTAACTGTTTACTTCAAGCTTAATTAGCTAGACAATCTATGTTACATAGCACTGCATAACTCTCTAACCAGCCATTTCTGAGTTCTATACCCTTGAATATGAGATGTGTATCTTGCATTCATTAATACCTTTCGTTTTGGCATGCTACTTCTCTGTGTATTAGGTATACTAATTGGAGACCACTGCCTATCTGTTACACTGGATAATCCCAGAATTACCTGTGAGATGTGAAGACTAAGGTATGGTTCAAGAAGCCTACATCAGAAATGCCTTCTCGTCCACTACACTACTTCCATTTTATGTTGCCTAGCAACCTTTCTCTGGTATCAATCCCAGCGTACAGATTGGCAAAAGGATCTACAAAGGGAAAACAGATAATCAAGAAAAGGGTGAGATATCTGAAAAAAAAAAATATCTGCACATAAAGGGATCCATTTATTATACTTATTTTCATCAACTTTTGCATGCATGTTCATTTGTGCACTGATTATTAATAAAAGAGTAAAGATGTCATTGTGGTCTCTGCACCTTATGACGTCAGAATAGAACAGATTTAAAAAATAAAGAAAAAAGAAATAAAAGGACTTGTGTCATGACAGCTATAGACTAAGGATCTAAATGTAAAAATCCATCCACTCTTCCCTTAAGCTTCCTGAAGTGCTATTTAGTTATTACTGCATGCTTTTCGGAAAGAACATTTCTGAGAATTAATAACAGGCCCATTTGTAATGCTGTCCAGCTTTTTCACATTGGTACAAGTTCTATAAATGAAAAGTTGTGGAGTTCTGGAAACATCAGCCACTGGAACTGCTTTACAGCACAAATGCAGGTATGTACCGTAGTCTTGAAATTGAAGACATTTTTAACTTGTTTTAATTTGAATAGTTACATCACAGACTGAGTTTTGCAGAAAATCTTGTATATTTTTGTGCAAGCATATGTATCTGGATATAGATCCTTCATTGTGTCCTAGAATATTATCAAAATTATCTATGGTGATGTCTACTCACATCTGGAGTTTAGCAACAGCATGAACAGAAGTCCCATAATGGAGACAGCATATGATTATCAGCTGCTTCCAAACAAAGACCAAATGTCACACCTCTGTTTGATTGCCTTTTGATAAAGGCCATGTGTAGTTCCCTTATGTATTCAACTACAGCCTTAATGCTTTTAAGTACACTTTGCACAGGCATAGGAATGGATCATCTGAATGAACTATCTGGCTTCAGACACCTCACTCTCAGTACATGATTCCTGTGGGTCTCCATCTCAGATGTCCATTCAGTGTCCTCATTAACACTGTGAGGAATTTTAATTTTGATTCTTCTCCCCCTTTTTATATTGTACAAGATTGAATTTGGCAGCTGAAGACAGTGATCAGAACAAGACGCTATACTTTTCAACTATCTAGATTTAGACTAATGATACTGAAAGGATTGTCAGGGCAGGGAGGGTGGGGGATAAAAGGTATAGGAGCATTAATCCTCTCATAAACCCATTTTTCTCTTTATTCTTGTGCTGGAGAGATAATTTTCTTCATAGCAGCTAGTATGAGGTTATGTTTTGGATTTGTGCTGGAAACAGTGTTGATAACACAGGGATGCTTTACTTATTGCTGAGCAGTGCTTACACAGAGTCATGGCCTTTTCTGCTCCTCACACCACCCCACCAGAAAGTAGGCTGGGGGTGCACAAGGAGTTGGTAGGGAACACAGACGGGACAGCTGACCCCAATTGACAAAAGGGATATTCCACAACGTATGACATCACACTCAGCAATAAAACTAGGGGGAAAGTTGGTGCATAGGCTGCTGCTGGGGGACTGGCTGGGCATCGGTCAATTGGTGGTGAGCAATTGTTTTCATTTGCATCACTCTCTTCCTTGGGTTTTATTTCTGTCTCTCTGTTATTTGCCTTTTCATTACATCATCATCATCATTATCATTATTATTATTGTTGTTGTTGTTATTGCTATTATTGTTAATATTGTTAGCATTTTTATTTTATTTTAATTATTAATGTGTCTTTATCTCAACCCATGAGTTTTCTCACTTTTACCCTTCCAATTCTCTTCCCCCATCATGCTGGGGGGGGAGTTAGTGAGTGGCTGTGCGGTGCTTAGTTGCCAGTTGGGATTAAGCCACAACAATTCCTTAGGTATTCTATATGTCAGAGGTATATAGATTCAATTATCAATAGCTACTAAAAGAAAAAGTACTTACTTAAAAGCCACTTTTATTTCTGAACCTTCTGTCTGTGTCTCTGACTTTTACTTCCCTATCTTGCTAAATAAACCTATACCTTGTGTTACTGTAAATTCTGGCTGGTTTTGCCATAAGACTAAGTGAATTCATATAAACTTAAGCTCATGATGAAGGGTCCATCCTTTTCGCCACCTGAAGCAAACACTTCATTCTTGGGGTAGAACTATTCAGCACTGGCTTCTGTGGCTCGTGGACAGCCACTCACATTGATGTGCCCCAGGGAGCTTGTTCCATATTTCTGGTCAGCTGTGGAACCTGAGCAGTTTACCCAGTCAGAAGGTCACTGGCACTACTACAAGAAAGATCAGGCATTGCTGTCAGATCTGTGAAAGAAATATGTCAGTATTGACTTCTTGCATTAAGTGTTTTGCATGAAGACATGTATTGCAAGCAGTACTGCTGGCTCCTATGTCTTGATCCTGTATAGAGTGTCAAGACAATAAGGAAAGTGGGAAACTGTGTCTATAAATCCTCCTAGGCACACTCAGAACATCCTTTATGTGTCCTTCTTTGACACCCCTCCCTGCCCTTAGTTAGTCCTTCCCTCCTCCAGTCTGTGTTGTCTTATAGTATAGGGGTTCTTCCACCTTACGGTGCAAAGTGGGAAAACACTGCCATCCTATATGCCACTCAGAGTAACCTTCAGCTGCTAGTGTCCATATGCACTTATAGCAAGAAACTAAGCATGTAAATCATCAACCACACTGCATTGCAGGCAGCAACTGTAATATTTATTGGCTGAACAAATACAATATCTGCATGATCTCCCTGCTTTAGTTTTGGCTGTGAGAGATAGAAACCATGGTGTCCAAGTGTGCCAGTTTTTGCAAGCTTGGTGCTTCTGTAAGACTAGAAGCTGTGACTCTTCTTTCAGAACAGTCTTACAGAGGTTACATGTTTTTGTCCATGAAAAC
>NW_009648555.1:82269-119490 GCF_000708025.1 Charadrius vociferus | reverse complement strand
TTTCTAGCAGAGAAGGGAAAATAAACCTCCAAGGTTGGTGGTTCTTTTTTGCAAAACAGAGTAATGACACATTTGAAGAAGGAGCAAGACTGAGCAGAAGTATGGAGGAAAAGAGTGGGAGGAGGGGTAGTTAGTGTGATGCCCTGCAGCACTTTTCCTTCATGTTGTTGTACTGTCATCTTGACAAAGCTGAGTCACCTGAATCACTCCAGTTGAAGGCTGTCTATTCATAATATTTTCCATTGTATAAATAGGGGAATAGGATGTCTGCCTTTAGGCAGATATCTCATGATTAAATGCAGTTTGGAAGAAGCGCTAGCTTAAATTTAGATCTCTATTTTTAGGCATCTGAATGACATCCCAACAAAAAGAATTCTGGAAGTACAGTGAGTGGTCATTGTGAGCCAACGGGTCACCCTGCAGTCCCTCTCTCAAATTTCCTACAAAAAATATGAGAATACTTTATAGAATCACAAAAATATGCTATGGTTGATCTGCCATTGAGCCTCCAAGGAAAAAAATCATGGGGAAAAAAAAACAAACAGTGGAGAAACTAATCATTAGCATGATTAGCAACTGATGGAGGAACTACAAAGCCTCTGAGTCCTACCTAGATATTGCATGTAAGAAATGTTAGAAGGCAATGTCAATTAATGCATTATAGATGCTGTACAGCCATCACATCTCTTATTATCACATTTTCATTTGCTGCATTTGGCTAGAGTCTGGAACACTGACATTTAAAACTAATCTATTGGGAGAGGTGCTTCCAAGACTAAAATTAAAATTGTGTACATACCTTTCAGGAGAACAGTTGGGAAGTGAGATATTTTCTAGCATCTAAACATGTGATTAAACAAAGGCTCCTTAATTATACTATACTCATTAACTCATACCTATAATAAATTTCCATTTTTAATTATTTATATAATTGAATTCATGTTTCTGAATATTGTACTTCAAATTATTTCTTTTTAAAGCAAAACCATTTTTGTGCATATTGCCATGACAAATGTAGTGATGAGATAATGGATTGCAGGGCTGAGGGTTTTTTAAGATGGTCCACTGCAAATTATATTGGTATATTATACAAAGTTTTATATTAATGAGGGTGACCAAAAATTCCCTGCAATAGGGAACCATGGGATTTATTTGAGGAGGACGGTTCTCATAAAAAAGTCATTTCAGCTTCTAGTCTGCACAATCCTTGTCCTTGCAGACTTGGAAACTTCTAGACAGGTAGGTGTTTCTCCTGCCTTATTTTTCAGTATAGCCAGTCTTGCTTTCAGTTTTATCGAGGAGGTATATTCATTATGACATATTAACAGAGCACTTGATTCCAGTTAAGCTGTTGTCATTCTGCTTTTCTTATGTCCACAGCATCAGCAGAAGACTTCATTTGTTAGTTCTCTTTGTGTGGCAAAACATATGTAATATGATTTGCAAGTTTGATTAAAATTCATACGTTAGCTATAACTGCTGTATAGCTAGGTATGAGTTCTGAGCTTTTGTGCATGCCCAGTGTACTTAAGTTATTAATTCTCAGGGTGGTCTAGAAATTCCCTGTGATGTTATCTGCATAGTTGAGATAATGGACTGTCTTGAGACAAGTTTATTGACTGAACTCTTAGTCATCTTCCCAACAAAGCATTTGACTAATTTGCAGAGGACATCTCCAGGCCAGAGTTTCAAACTGTCCCTAAGATTTTCGCAGGTGAAATGCTGTGCCCAGGCCAGTCTGTGTGTTCAACGTGTTGATTGACACCCTGAGTGGAAAATCTGGCCCTTTCAGAAACTCCCCAGATGGTTCCTGTGTGGAACTGACCAGCCTCCGCATATATAAGACTCTTGTAGTCTCCGCTCATACGGAGACAGAAGTGGTCACATATGACAATCTTCTGCACATACTGATAACCAGGAGATGTTTTGCGTGCAGTTGAAGATAATCAATAGCAATAGATCATACACATGCTGGAGTGCTCATTTATGTCAGCAAGCTGATCCCTGAGGCAAGATGATCGGGGAACCAAGGGTGACTTCTGGAACATAAATTGCTGGTAATATAATTAATGATATTTATAATTCATAATCTGAAATAAGTATACCATGATGAGTTTGTTACAGTCAATATTTTAGGGTAAGATTTCAATAATGTCTAAATTATGTAAGGTTACTGGTATGCTGTATCACTAAGCCTGTTATAAAGTTGTGCAAATAAGAGCCTGCATGGAAGGGGGAAACTGAATAATAATCATGCAGCACAACGAAATTTCCTTCCAAACTTAATCACTAAAGTTGCATGCAGATACCAAAGACTAGAATGTATATTGCCTTCCAAGTGTATTGAATTTTTTATTTTTTTTAATCCATAGAGTAAGAATAGAGTTGAACTTCTCAAATACATACAACTAGCACAAACTCTGTTTTTGTTATGATGTAAGCCTATCATCTTTTCTCCTTTGCCAGTATGGCATCATATGTCCATAACAGATTTAATACTTACGTCTCTATTATTAGCAATCTTGCCTCACTATTCAGATGTAAATGCAAGCAAAATACAAAGCCGAACTGCATCCTGTCTGATTTGGGGTTTTTTTGCGGTTTAGGTATTTTGAGGTGTTTGGGACTTTTTGGTTTGTGATTTGTCTTGTTTGTTTGTTTGTTTGTTTTCTGTCAGTGAAACGAAATATAGAGCTCCTATCAGGAACAAATTGTTATCTGCAGCTGGCTTTAGGCCTCTAAGTACAGGCCTGTACTGAAGCACAGTTTCCCCATGAAGGAAAAGGAAACCATCCAAAAGGAATTAAAAAAACAGATAACCTATGAGAAAGTAATGATATCAAAATACCTCACGTCCCGAAAGAGAGAGAGCGAGCTGTACCACAACCAGAGTGTAGGACTGGGAGAAATCTCTTCCAACTTCAGCCCCTGTTCCTGCAGATATGGGAAGCGGCCTGACCCCCAGCAACCCACCTCTTTACACTGAAGCAAGTGCCTATATAAAACAGGACATTTTTTGCCTCACCAATTCTGCTATTAAAAGACACTTAAAATTTAGATGTTAGCTTTATTCATAGTCACTTTATGCCCATTTGTTCTTGCACCAACATTTATCCCTTAGCTTTAATCACCCTTATTCTTATCCTCTACTGTTTACTACTCTCTTTTCAAACTTCATTTTATCTGGCTTAACAGTGCTAGCTCTTTTAGCTGCTATTCCTAATATAAGTTTTACAGTCTCCTAATCACCCAAGTCACCTTTCTCTGAATGCCTTACAAATTTATTTATTTCTTCTTACATGGAATAACTGGGAGGTGCAAGGGACAAGAGGCCTTGCAGAGGGATCTACATAGATGGGCCCGTTAGGCAGTCATTAATGGCATGAAATTCAACAAGAACAAATGGCAGATTCTGCACCTAGGACAGAGTGACACTAGGCACAAGTACAAATTAGGAGAGGAGTGGTTGGGGAGCAGCCCTGCAGAAAGGGATCTGGGGGGTGCTGATCAACAGCAGGCTCAAAATGAGTCACCAGTGTGCCCTGGCAGCCACAAGGGCAAACCATACCCTGAGGTGCATCAAACACAGTCTAACCAGTCAGTCAAAAGAGGTAATTGTCCCACTGTATTCAGTGTTGGTGCGGCCTCACCTTGACTACTGTGTGCAGTTCTGGGCCTCACAATTTAAGAAGCACGTGAAGGTCCTTGAATGTATCCAGAGGAAGGCAACAAAGCTGGTGAAAGGGCTGGATATTTCTTCTTACATGGAATAACTGGGAGGTGCAAGGGACAAGAGGCCTTGCAGAGGGATCTATATAGATTGGCCCGTTAGGCAGTCATTAATGGCATGAAATTCAACAAGAACAAATGGCAGATTCTGCACCTAGGACAGAGTGACACTAGGCACAAGTACAAATTAGGAGAGGAGCGGTTGGGGAGCAGCCCTGCAGAAAGGGATCTGGGGGGTGCTGATCAACAGCAGGCTCAAAATGAGTCACCAGTGTGCCCTGGCAGCCACAAGGGCAAACCATACCCTGAGGTGCATCAAACACAGTCTAACCAGTCAGTCAAAAGAGGTAATTGTCCCACTGTATTCAGTGTTGGTGCGGCCTCACCTTGACTACTGTGTGCAGTTCTGGGCCTCACAATTTAAGAAGCACGTGAAGGTCCTTGAATGTATCCAGAGGAAGGCAACAAAGCTGGTGAAAGGGCTGGAAGGCATGTCCTGTGAGGAGTGGCTAAGAACTCTGGGTTTGTGTAGTTTGGAGAAAAGGAGGCTGAGAGATGACCTACAGCTTCCTGAGGAGGGGAAGTGGAGAGGGACGTGCTAATCTCTTCTCCCTGGGATCCAGTGACAGGATAAGTGGGAATGGTTTGAAGCTTCATCAGGGAAGGTTTAGATGACATTAGGAAGCATTTCTTTACTGAGAGGGTGGTTGAACCCTGGAACAGGCTTCCTAGAGAGGTTATTGATTCCCTAAGCCTGTCAGCGTTTAAGAGGCATTTGGACAATGCCCTTACTAGCATGCTTTAACTTTTTGTTAGCTCTGAACTGGTCAGGCAGTTGGAATAGATGATCATTGTAGGTCCCTTCCAACTGAAAACATTCTATTCTATTCTAGTCTAGTCTAGTCTAGTCTATCCTACTCTACTCTACTCTACTCTACTCTACTCTACTCTAAAACTTTGTATAATAATTTTAATACCTTCCTACCACTACTAGGAATATTTTGCCAGGCACTTTTTAGATTTTCCCTTCACTTATTCCAGTTCTGTATCAATTTGGCAGTGTACAGTCATGGTCATTGAAGTAATTTTTTACTGACAAGTTTTTAGTTAATCTAGTAGAAACTCATTCTATAAGTCCCTGTGCACATGAACCTACTAAATATTGTCCCATTAGTATTACTTTATCCTGGAAGATAATCTCATTATTCCCTTATGATACTCATGTCTGGCTGTGTGTTAATGATGTCTTCCAACTCTGTGTCATGAGAAAATTTACTTGTAATATTCCTATTTTGATGTTAGAATCAGTCATAAAAATTATTAAATAAGGTTGTTTTCAAGACTAAATCTTAAGAAAATCCAACAGGAGCTTCTTTTAGATGCCTTTTACTCCTTGAATTTTATTGTCTCTTTTGTTATCAAGGTCTTTATTTGCCTTACAACTTGCAATTAGCCCCAGTTCAACTAATTTTTAATTTTTTTTTTTTTTTTAATTTTCAATAGAAGTTTAAGTAGAATAGAACCACTAAAACTGTGTTTATATTTTAAGGTTAGCTTGGCACGATCAACTTTGTTAACTGGTAGCAAAGCTGTAGATGTGCAGCACATGCTAGCTTTCTGTATCAAATACACAATGTGTGACTGCCTACACCCAAGAACAATCCTCACAGAGGACTAAATTGTCCATCTTCTATGATTTGGAACTACAGAGCACGCTGAGAAGTACTCAGAGGCTACAAAGAAGAGGCAGCCAAGCTCTTCACAGTGATGCGTGAACAAGAGACCATGGACATCTGTTGGAAAAAGAAAAGTTCAGATTCTTTTTCACTTTTCACCAGTAAAGCATTAGCTTGTCTAAGACCTTTGTTTCACCATCAGGATGTTCAGGCAGAGGAAGAAGCTGCTCTAAGAGGTTGTGCAGTCTCCATTCTTTGAGATTTTTAAGAATGTGAATGGATAAATCCCTGGGTAGCCTCATATCTGACTCTGCTTGGAACAGGAGGTTGGATTACAGACTTCCTGAAGTCCCTTCCCACCTGAACCATCACAGGATACTATGATCCTGTGATCCTATGACCTTTACTGGACGTGATTTTTAACTTTATCTAAACAATAAAGTGAAGAATAGGAAACTTCTTAGGGAGGTATACGCAGAAAAAAATAAACAAATTATTCCTAGTAGTGGGAGTTTCTTGGAGCACTTGAAGTAAAGAATCTTATGTGGTAGAGGCTGAAATAAATAAGTTTCTTTTAAAAATATAAACCAGAAAAAAGAGAATGTGTGTAGATTTATGTAGTTTCCATGTATGACGTGGAAGAATATCAGGAGAATAAGGATGTCCATCAGGTGCTGATGAAAAAAATAGCAAAAGATAGTGGGATAGATAACAAAAAAATGAAAGTGTTAATATTCATGAGATAAACTTGCATATAGCAATGAAACTAAAAGAAATACTGCATGTACTTCAACCAGGAAATTGGATGTGGTCAGTAAAAACCATCTAGTGTTGTAAATTCCCTTTTCCAACAGGGGATCAGAAACTGATCTCAACCAATATTTATTAGAGCACCTTTTATTAGTTAAGCTGTTGCAATTAAAAGAATGAAGTTGTTATTCATAGCAGATAACTATTTGCACAGTGTATTCAATCATTCCCTCACAAAGTTCCCTCTCCCTTTCTCTCTCTCACAGACATGCACACTCATAGTTACACAGTTGGAGCAACAGCTGGGAAGCCAAACCCAGCTCAGGAGTGGAGAATCATACTGATGCTCTAAGAGCTTCCAGGTAGGTTTTCAGAAAGCCCCTCAAGGATTTTCTTGTTTCATCGGCTGCGCATAGGCATAATTCTGTTGTCTTTGCCTGCATAGAGCAGCCACTGCGCTGCTGTGGTCTGAGTTATCCAGCTTGTTGTTGACAGCAGTGTGTGCTGGTGGTCGTGAACAGACAAGGAAGATTTGTGGCGTCCTGAGTTTTTCAGTTCTTGCAGATTCCATGGGCCTGCTAGTCTTGGGAGACTTTCACATACCACCCCTCAACACGTACATCTTCTCCCTTCAATCAGCTGTTTCCTGGTATCCATGTACCCATAGGTACCTATATAACACTTTGACCAAAATAAAAAAGAAAGAGATTTTATGAGAATGTAAGTCTTAGATGTGTTAGTTTGCTAAAGCAAGTAGCCTGAGCAATATATTGAACAAAACAGGCACACAGGTAGAGGATATGAAATTGAATATTATTTTACACTAGAAGAACTGTAGAAATATAGAGTAGGAGTTCAGAAAACAGAGAAGCATTGACTGATATCTTTCTATGTTAAGAATGTGATACACAACAGAGAAATAATAGTGTTCAGCAATACAAAATAAAAAGTCTAATGTTATTAGAAGGAGCAACTTTCCTTATTTTATACTTAATCTACTTTTAACACACACTGTCTCTCCCCCAGTGTTAGGTCTGTTATACAGTATTTCTAAGAAGCATATGGCTCGCATTCATTAATTTCAGTGCTCTGTCTGAGGATACTGAATGATGAACTTCCTCCATTACTTTTAAAATTATTACTTACAGAATACAAGTTGAAAATTCACATCTGAAATAATCTCTGTTCTTACAAATGCAGACTTGGGAGACTCAACAGGATAGATTTTGTGTAATCCTTCCTAATGGATTTGATAAATACAAGATGGAGCTGCGAGTCCCTTTAAAGAAGAGCGCTGCTAGGATAAGCAGACTACAGTGTATTTCATGTACACAGTATCTTGATTATTGCCTTGACACCCACCCCACTTCCTTTCCTTATGGGGCAAAGCAGCAGTCCATGATAGCATGGGATATGGAATAGCCAAAAGCTGGCAAATAAATTCTGTTTTGCAAGCAGACTTCTTTAGGACACAACTGATAAACAAGAAGCATCTTTATGCACTGTTATTCAGTCCTGAGGCCTGTGTTAAAAAATTATTTAGGAAAGGTCAAGATATTAAAGTTTGAAAAATGGCTGAATGGCTATCCATTTACTACTCCTCATAATTTTGCTTTCTAATTTTCAAAAGCATTTTATGAGTGTTGGTAAAGCCATGTCCCTAACATTTGCTAAAATTCATATAAAATGTTATGAATGCTCTATAACAGGACTTTTCATGGAAATAAACTGAGACTTATGAAGTTTTTCAATTTTATTTTTTTGTAAATCTTTATAAACCTTTCACCAAATATTCATATGAGCTCAAAATGAATATGAATTCTCTTTAACAAAATATTTTTGGTGAAATCAAAGTTGGCAAATGCTTTCTACTATATTTGAACAAAATTGGCAAAGGGATTTACATTATTTCAAATTTTATAGCATAGAACAGAAGGAGTCGTTCTTCCTTATGGAACAGATTTAATTATTATTCAGAAAAAATGTAGCTACCTTTCTTTCATATATAACTAAAATTTAAAAATATTTCTGTTGAAGAACAGTTTATTTTCTAAGAAAAATTATTAGGTAAGGTACACTGGTTTTAGGTCCTATTCTGTTATCACTAAAGTCAAAGGAAAGTTCTGTAAAATATTATGTAACACCAAACGGCCCATAAAATCAAGTATTTAAGATACATAGGAACACCAGTAAATTAAAGAAGACATGTAATTTTTCCCTTTTTATGGGTTACACTGTCATGCCTTTAACTACAGGTTGATGTCAAAAGAAATATAAGTCAATTCTCCTGTAATGCCTCATATTAAAATACTGCAGTTGGATGGGATATGTTAATAATTATTTTGCATTGTGTTATTCTAAGAGTAATTGTAAATGTATTTTCGAGATGTATTTTTTTCAATATGCACCTTGCAGTGAAAGAAATTTCTAAGTTGTTGTTATGGTTTATCAGACTTGTTTTACCTGACATTCAAGACAGAACGTTCTTTGATTTCTAAAACTAAGCAGACAAAATTGCATGCTGAAAATAGGTTTGCTCCAGAAAACACTTTTTAAAAATAATAGCAGAATTATCAAATCTTTTTTTGTTGTTGTTTTTTTTCTTTATTTTGGGGTAAATCTGTTCTCTATGATAGTGCCTGTGAAACACAAAGGTATTGATAACTATAGACTATCTGGCAATGAAGAGCAATAATTTCAACAGAGCCACAGAATTAAATCTCTGGAACATCGCAGTTTAAGATGACATTGGTAGATACAAAAAATTTTAACCACAGATACATGTGCAATGTTACAAATTACCTGACCTTGGTGTCTCGTGGGGTAGACAGTGCAGCCCAGGAGGAAGGTCAGATGAGTCAGCACAGCAGTCACAGCTGTGTGGTGCACCATCAGGGGCTGGGCTTTTGGGTCCCCTGTGTGTCACTTCCATGCCTTCTTCTGTAGTGCCATTGGTCCTGCCTCTGGTCTTCTCCCACGTGCCCCTGGAGTCTCTCTTCTGTCACCATCTGCCTGTCTGTGTGTCTCCAACAGCACCTTGCACAGCATCTACATGTATCTCCCCAAGTGCCTCTCCCCACATGTCCCCCCAAGAGATTATCCCCAGGTGCCTGTCCTCAACATGTTTCCCCAAGTACCTCTCTTCATGGGTCTCCCAAAGTGCCTCTCCTTGATGTGTGTCCTGTGCCAACCAGCTGTCCTTATTTCCTAAATACAGGTGAGCCAGATCACCTGTGGCTCCCCTGCCTGGCCTCAGTTTGGGGTGCAATGGGATGTTTACAACGATGTCAAGGCCAACTGGACCCTCAGGGCCTCCTCCATCCAGGGCACCCCGCAGCTCCGAGCTACCCAAAACTGTCACTTAAGTCAGATACATGGACATTTAGCACCAGATCTTCCTTTCTTTTTTCCTTCCCTCCTCACTTTTTCAGAGCTCACTCTCACACTTTGCTGCTAAGATTCAAGACTTTTTTAATGGACAATCTTTTTCATTGTTTCTACTACATGTGAAATATATACTTTTTCCTCCCAGAAGGCAGCTTTACTGTTTCTATTGACTTGTAAACTCCTCACTTCCTGATCTGAAAGGGAGGGATTTTTTTGTTGTTAGGGTTTTTTTCTTCCAAACACGTATCTTGACTTAAAAGCACATAATTTTCACTTTCTGAGGTAGTCAAAAGAAGTGCTTTAGAGCAAAGTACTAGCAGACAGAGCTAAAGCCAGGACAGGAGGTTGTGTATTGTTAAGTTTTATAGTTTCATTAATTATTTTGGAAAGACTTGAGTGTGACAACATTTTTTTTCATGGTTAAGATTGACCTGGACATATGCAGTCTTAAATTACATTTTTTAATTTCTTAAGCATAGGGAACAGTTCTTTTATATATATATATATATAGTTTATGTGTAAGATGTATCGAAAAAAAAGAAAAAGGGGAAAAGACTTGTTCGGATTTGATTGGAGTATGATGTAATTGTTAGACAGATTTTTGGTATAATATGTCTATCTCAGTGTAAATAATCACCATATTTATGCATTTCTTGTTTGTAATTTTATGAACCACAAACTCAAAGGAAATGAAAATAAAACAAGCAGGATACTATGTGAATTTCTCAGAAGTGTCCTTTCTTGCTCCTGATGGTTGTTTTTGTTCTATCATGGCATCTGCTTTTCTTTTTGATGTTCAGCTTACAGAAACTGTAAATGGCTGACAGGTTTTTTTTTTACATCTATTTAAGTTCCAATTGGGAATTTCTCTATGAATTAGCTCAAGGCCATGATAGGGAATAAACCCATGAAATGTAAGGTGTTTTCTTAACATTGAAGGCCACCTTCTACAGAGATTATGTATAAAGCCAATTAAACGGTCAACAAATGTTCTATACCTGTCACAAAGTTTAAGAAACTCTTACTGCTAGATGCAGTGTCACATTCATTGTATAAAGATGTCTGAGTCCATCTATTAAAGAAAAACTAAATTGCTCTTTGTGAAGTAGTTTAACAATGCTTGTCTGTTTCCTGTCTTTCTGACTCACTCAAGTTTCCTAGGGAAGCTTAAGACACGTGAGCACATGGATTTCGCCTCATTTTTGTGTAAAACTCTTATTTATATCATGATGATTTAAGCTGTGGATTGAAGATGTTAACTTTACATATCCAGAATCTCATCAATCCCAAAGAAAAGAGATTTGACAAATCCTCCCTACAGAATGACTGTGACATTCTACTTCTGAGGTTTTACTCTAAGTGAAAAAGTCAGGAAGACATCTAATTTTTAATTAGTTCTCCTCATTTGGGAGATCATCTGATTTTACTGGCAGAATTAGCAAGTGAAATCACTTAGGAGCTGCCATGTAAATGTCCCCTACCCCTAGGGCATCAGTATATTTAATGAGTACAGTCTTAACCTGGAAACATAATTATTGATTTTAAATGAAAGCAACTCTGAAATTTGGAGGAAATCATTAA
Organism: Charadrius vociferus; assembly: GCF_000708025.1. Classification (NCBI taxonomy): domain Eukaryota; kingdom Metazoa; phylum Chordata; class Aves; order Charadriiformes; family Charadriidae; genus Charadrius; species Charadrius vociferus. The sequence goes on along the minus strand of NW_009648555.1, from coordinate 108,367 downwards.
ATCAAAATAATTGTTTTGATTCCTTTCTTGATCACTGATAATGGAAATTAGACATGTAAATCTTTTATGCATAAAAGAGGATAATTTCTGTCCCCTTTCCCTATTTTACTAATTATAACAAATAATTTAAATTAATTCCAGACATATTTTATAGGGTTTTCTGACAAACAAGATGAACAACTTGCAGGCTGTACTGGAGAACAAACAAGGCTGCAAGTCTTTTCCTCCTTTATTTTTGTTTTATAATTTCTTTTGCTAACTTATACATAATATGACATTCAGTGAAACAATTTAGAAAAATATTCTTAGATTGTGTGGTTAATTTTCAAATAATAAAATTCAGCCATATTTCTGTGGCCAATTTGTGACATGCAATTTGATTACAAATAAGGACTGTTTCTGTTGTATCAGTATGGAAGCTCTTTTACTGCAAAATTTACAATGTCTACCTAAATTGTGAATGACTGCACCCCAGAGCCATACAGACAGCTATCACATACTTAAAGATCAGCCCTCCAAAAGTTCTTGAATAAGGGCCCCAGTCTTGACTAGCCCTATAGAATTTTACCACACATCCTTTTACTACTGGAAAATAAACAATGCCTAGAAATAAGCAGAGGTTTGAGTATCTATGCTTCTCAGTTCCTGTTACATGTTCTGTACTGATAATACAAAAGTCTCATATAAAAAAAAAAAAACAAACCAAAACAAAAAAACCCACAAAACTAACATTTCCAGTTAAATATTAAGACTGAAAACAGGTTGGTGTAAAAAATCAGCAGTACCAAAATGCAATTTTTTTGTGTGAGTATACATACACACACATATGCTTATGAATTCAAACATAGTAAGTTTTAGCTAGAACACCTGATAGAATAATAAAAAATACACTGAGGCATAATATAAAACTATAGCTTTCCCAATTCCCTTCCATCTTCTACTGCAAGGAAAAAGATGGCATGTGACATCTTAAAACAATTACACATTCTTACATTTTTAAACATAAATTCCTGGAAAAACACTAGCAAAAAAGAGGTCCTGGTTTCACAAATGCATTCAAAATCGATGCCGACTGCACCATCTAAATCAGAGAATTGGTATACAAGTCTATCTTGATAATAGAGAAGACTAGTTTAAAATGTAATTTAAAGCAGTCTGAAAGGGTAAATAACATCATAGAAAAAAATAAATATTACATTTATTGAAATAAAAGAAAATATAAGAAACACATCAAATCTTCAGGAAACTCTGCAATCTTTAGAAGGATGGAAGACTAGATACTTTCACCAAGGAGAAGAACTTCCATTTTTGACAGAGATAGAAGAGAGATATATTCTTTTCCTAGTCACTAATGCTTTTTAGAAGTAATGTGTAGGAGCAACAAGGCTACAAAAAAGATAATGAAATGGAAAGAAAAAACAAACAAACAAACCAAAACCATGCACTTTTACTTAACTTAAATATTAAGATTACACTTAAAAAATCCAGATTCAGTTAGAAACTGCATCACTTTCTTAGACGGCTTCACTGGATATAGTCTTACCAAATTCAGGGAACTATGCCAATTTGCATTGCAATTGGTTTTGGCCTTGTATTATTAATACATTATTAACACCATTAATATTAATAAAGCAAAACACTCAAGGCTATTCTATCAAGACAACTTTTTATTATTATTTTCAGTAACAACTGCACCTGCTCTCAAGGATAAAAATCAACATTTGTAATTATATAAAACATTATATCTAAAAATGGAAACTTGCTTCTAAGAACTGTCAAGAAGGATATGAGAATTCATTAAGAGTTGAAAGACTTCCCTTAAAAAAAGGATATGAGAATTCATTAAGAGTTGAAAGATTTCCCTTAAACAAAAGCAGAGTACTTAAAAAATGCTTAGAAATCAACCTAACTAAACGGAACCTGGAAAAATATATTAGTCAAAGAGAAGGAGATCCAATTCTACAGTGCTCTTGATCATGCAGTTATTGGCAGCTGCAGAATACGGGTGTAAAGCATTATCATTGAACATAAATATGTATGTATACTCAAGAAAAAAATCATTGGAATCTGTGAATTTTGACTTCTGCGAATTCCTATTATTTCTTTCTATTGTTGGAAAAATGAGTATAAAAGCAGCTCCTTTATTGAATTGCCAGATAATTTTGCTTTGCAAATAAGGCCCAAAACTGAAATATTTGGATGGCCAACAGTAAACGTATATTTCCTGCATATTTCTCTGACAACGTAGTCCCTTTGGCTGCTACTGTCAGATTCTTCTTTATGGTTCTGTCAAATACAGAGCTTAAAGAAAGAAACCATTCTGGCAACTACTTTGCCAATAAGCTTCTGTGAATAATGTCTTGGAAAAGATATAAAAAACTGATACTTGTTATATATACCGCCAAAGAATATTCATTCCAGTACTGACAGCCACAGTCTGCCTGTTTTATAGACCAGTCAATGTGGTTTTATACAGGGATGGGTGATGATTAAAAGTCAAGGTTTTTCTTTCCACTCTCTTAATTTCAAACTTTTCTTGTCTTTATTTTTTGTTATGATTTCTCACAAAAGCTTGTATCATATATCCCTAGAAAAGAACAAATAGGAAAGTATTACCCTAACAGAAGGATACATTCAGCTATGAAAGAAAAATATATAAAATCTCCAAATAGTAGGAACTCATCAAGGAGTTCCTACTCAATCAACTCAACCAAAGAAATGTCTTGAGCAGAAGCTGTTTTAAACACTTAAAATGCACGGTACCGTTTTTCACTGTATGTCCTCCACCTTGTTGGTAACTGGTTCCTTTGTTCTTTTGGGTTACTGATTTTCATCCAGTTAAATCAAGTTACAGCAGAAGTATGTTTTATGAACCAAGGCTATGTTGCAGGACACAACTTGCTGTGAGAAGGCACATTGTACTCACATGTAGTGAATCTTACTTTTTAACTAGGTGCAAACCTTATGATTCACAAGTACTGTGAATAAATCATTTAAACTTGCTATGTGCCTGTCTAGCTCTGAATTTCCCTAGAAGTACTTTGGTGTGAGCTCCTAGGAACCTATTGGTAGACCAGTATATAAAGTCTCACAGACTTTATTAAAAAGCATGGTTATTTCCAAGCTACTGGCAAGACTCATGACTTTTTTAATTTTAAAGAACAACTGCTGGGAGAAAAACTGGTGTCTTGTTTCTATTTTACATGATTTCCTTACCATCAGAGGACTGGTCCAGGCTGTAAAAGACCTTAATTTAATCCACATATTAAACCAACAGGGTAAAATAAACATCCTGGACTTCCCAGGAAGAAGCCTCAGATGCTACACTAACAGATGTGTTGGAGTAGATAAATTCTCTTGGTTCCTCCTTTTGAAGTGGTTCTGTTATGCAATAAGAAAAACAATACTTAAGGTATCAGGAGAGATACCACGAGTGTGAAGATAACTCCTATATTTTCTGAAAGCTGGATGATATGAATTTGGCACCTCTGGAATAGGAGGGATAAATTAATCCTAAATTTTAATTTTCACTCAGCATTTCAACTACTGTGCTGTTATTGCAGACCAATTAACTGATAATATTTATATTGATAAAATTGATAATATTTTTTTGAGAGAGTGATTATTATTGCAATCTGTGAGGGGCAAATATGGTGATAAAATTTGTTTGTCATGCTTTGAGATTTCCATAGGCCATTCAGAAGACATTGGCAGATTCACTGGATTCAGTATGCAGCACTGAGGTTCAAGATCATAGAATCATAGAATGGTTTAGGTTGGAAAGGACCTTGAAGATCATCGAGTTCCAACCCCCTTGCCATGGGCAGGGACACTTCCCACTAGACCAGGTTGCCCAAGGCCACGTCCCACCTGGCCTTGAACACCTCCAGGGATGGGGCAAAGATCTTGATCGTGTAAATAGATCAGAATAAGACTCCCTACAAACATGCACATAAACAAAGCACAGTGATATTAGTGATTTTTAAAGTAAAAAAACAGATGGGCTTTATATATTTATTCTGTCATTACATGCCAAATCCAAATTTTGGGCTTGGGTAAATCCAAATTTCCCAAGCCCAAATTAAGACTGCAAAGTTATCTATGGGGTCTTGCCTGTAATCACACTTCAAGGATAACATTTGCTTCAGATTGGATCTCTCAATTACTCATGCAGCTATTATTACTTCGTAAAGGCCTCTGTAAAGCGTCAGTACTTTCCAGCCTGGCCACATGGACCTGTGTATCAGCTTGGAATAGTCTAATCTGTATGCCAGCAAGATATCTAAGAGGGCTCACTGTAGCTAATTACCAGAGCAGATTTTGAGAAACATGATTAAACTGTGTTCAATGTCACAAAACGTCAATGGGTGAGAACATAACAAGAGTCTTACCTCTGCCATTATAATGCATAGAAAATGCATCTACTTAATTGAAAATATCTAACTATAATATGATGTGGACATACATTTATCAAGGATTAATTATAATATACAAATGCTGTTTATAGTTACAAGTACACAACACGGTAAAAAAAAATCTGAGGAACATATGGCATTTGCAGAACCAGCAGTGTCACACACAAAAAAAAGCAGTTGTCATATTTTATTAATCTTATGATAAACTATCACTGCACTGTAATTATATGAGCAAGACAGTCAGCCAACATCATTATCTGAGCTCCTGTTTTCTTTGAATCCCTTGTAACTTAGAAGTCCTATTATTTATGAATACTACATTGTTTTACTGAATGTAAATTATTGTAGGGATAGTGGGTTGAGTTATTTCCAGTATTATTCCAATATAGCAATGATTTATACTAGGTATTAATTTTGTCATGTTTCATATTGTATCTATTTATATACAGTTCTTGGCAAGAGTAACTAGCCCAGTATTCCTTAGGTAATGAGCTATTAAGTTCAACAAGTGAACTTACAGTGCCCTTAGAAATAAAGCATTCACATTTACCTCTCATTCATGTCAGAGGTTAATAATTTCACAAGTTAATAACTTCCATCTAACACAGGTAATCAATATTACTCTCTTTCATAAATTGGGATTAACATGAAAATTACTTTAGTAAGAGATATCAGTAGCATCCAAAATTAGGAAAAAAAAATATTTTCAGTAACTGAGAAACAAGTAACTTTGCAATTAAGTTACCACTGAACAAGGATCTAAAAACGTACACATTTTAAACAGACAGCTTTAATTATTTTCATTGCATAAATAAAACCTGGAGATATAATCCAACAGCCAGTGCTATATCTTAAATTAACTTCATGTTGCAGTACTGACCACTATTTTGATAAATAATAATTAAAATAATAATATCTCATTCCTATGTTACTAATTTCTTCTCAGCAATAATAAAATTCCAAGAACCTTAAATCTGTCAAGGTCATGTACACACCCTGACAGTGCTCATCTTGCATCAAGGTGCACTAGACAAATGCCATTTTACCTTGGAATGCCTTTGTTATTACTATTTAGACATAGCTAAAGAAATTACCAATTGATTCTGATTTTAAAAGTCAGCAATAGGTCAAGCAGAAATTACTCCAATTACTTCACTCAGAAAAAAAAAAAAAAAAAAAAAGAATATGTTGATTGTTTTAAACAGAAAGCTTATAACAGTCGCAAGAACAATTTACTAGTAATTCCTGGGAGAAGTTTAGGACAAACAAGAGAGCAACAATAGATGGAATAATGAACATATTATATTCAAGTGGAAGCCAAGCAGAATTTTAAGCTTAGAGGATAGTCCTACATGTTCTTCTTGTTCTCTGTTAATATACCAATATAGGCCACCATTATATTTTATAAACATCTCCATTCAAAAGTTACAGTCTCCGATCTGCTTATTAAATGTTATGTATTTTCAAATGACTTAATTTTATATACTCAAATCCATTCAACTAACAGAAAATATGAGGTCTTACAGCAAAATTCTCTCTGGAAATGTCTCTGCAGAGGATTTGCCTAAAATTGAAGGGATTGTAGAAGCTATGGCATATGCATGAATAAACAAGAAAAAATCACCTCACATGAATGAATCAGATGAATTTGTATTAAAGGCGTGTGACTTTTATCTAAAACTGCATTGATACCTGGATTGCAGAGAAGTAAACGTGGATAATTTTTAAAGATGTTTTCATGGGAAGACAGAGAACCACATCTTAATAACTCTTTGGCTTATACTGCACAAATTAAGACACTGCAAAGGACAGGATTAATAGATATGTAGATAAATAAGATCATCTGGTATCTTATTCATGCTTTTCTCTTTCTATCAAGACAAATACTTTAAATCTTGTTGTCAAATTGGAGCTTTATTCAACAATAACCTATAGCCTGGAGAATAGGGCATATGCAAAAAAAATCAGAAAAAAAGTAAGTTTAAATCTTCAAGGGGATGAAGAAATGTGAATCTCCATCTACTATATCCTCATAAACTCCTATGTGAAAGGGAAGCAGACTCTTCTTGCTGTGCTCTGTATCTCAAGAAGAAGGACTGTTAATCATGGGTGGAGAAAACAGCATCCCTGGAGATCTGTATTGTCTGAAGAGTAATGGTACTGAATAGATAGATAATTTTCACTATTAGCTAACTATTGTCTCATCATTCAGCACTCTAGTCTTCTAGTCAGTGTAAAATACAGAATTTTGTTTAGGAAGCTAATAGCTTAACAAAAGTGACTGGGATTTCAGTCTACAACAAACATATCTGACAACACCAAGCTGAGGGAAGCGATGCCATCCAGAGGGACCTGGACGTGTTCAAGAAGTGGGCCTATATGAACCTCATGAAATTCAACAAGGCCAAGTGAAGGGTCCTGCACCTGCATCAGGACAACCCCTGATATCAATACAGGCTGGGGGATGAAGTTATTGAGACCAGCCCTAAGGTGAAGGACTGTGGGGTATTGGTGGATAAAAAGCTAGACATGAGCCATTAATGTGCTATCACAGCCCAGAAGGCCAATCGCATCCTAGGCTACATCAAAAGAAGCAGGTCAAGGGAGGAGGTCCTGCCCCTCTACTCTGCTCTCATGAGACCCGTCCTGGACTACTGCTTCCAACCTTGGGGCCCCCAACATAAGAAGGACATGGACCTGTTGGAGTGAGTCCAGAGGAGGGCCACAGAAATGATCAGAGGGCTGCAGCACCTCTCCATTGAAGACAGGCTGAGAGAATTGTCATTGTTCAGCCTGGAAAAGAGAAGGCCCTGGGGTGACCTTATTGCAGCTTTACAGAATCTGAAGAGTGCCTACAAGAAAGCTGGAGAGGGACTTTTTACAAGGGCATGCAGTGATAGAAAAAGGGGTAATGGCTTCAAACTGGAAGAAGGTAGATTTAGATTAGACATTAGGAAGAAATTTTTCACTATGAGGGTGGTGAGGCACCGGAGCAGATTGCCCAGAGAAGTGGTAGATGTGCCATCCCTGGAAACATCCAAGGTCAGGCTGGACGGGGCTCTGAGCAACCTGATCTAGTTAAAAATGTCCCTGTTCATTGAAGGGGTGTTGGACCAGATGACCTTTAAAGGTTCCTTCCAATCCAAACTATTCTATGAAAACTAAATTTAAAAATTATGTACTGCAATAATATGCTGCCGTGCCTAAATTCCTTTCTGGATCTAATCCCATAATAATTTCAGACCCTTACACTGTTTGTTTCTATCTATTAATGGAGTATGTTAATTACACTAGAAACATGTTTATTATAACAATATTTTGTAAACAGTACTTTTTATTGTTTCAAAATGAGCTATTCATAAACAACTTATATTTGAAGTAATTATGTCAAAGAACAAATTTTGAAACTACAATAGAAGATCTTTTTTAACATAATTAAACTATTTATGTCATGAAATTGGATTGACATATTTTGGAGTACACAGCCTTATTTGCTTCTGTAAATGCAAGCAAACAAACAAAAAGCGAAACATAAAAGCAAGCAAAAATAATTCCTAATCTACTCAAGCAGTCTGGCAAAAGAGAGAAAGGACACCTAAAAAATATGACATATCTGGATTAGTGCATGAAAAGAGATTTGAGTTCTTTGAGAACTCAGACGGCAGTCCTGAGTTTTTCTTTGGACTGTACAACTCTGGATAAGTTATCTTTGATGGTCACAATGAGAAACATTTCTATGACAGAAAAATATATTAATTATCTTATATGTTGTATTATTAATTGAAATTTGTATACAGGCAGAGTAAATCTTCAGGCAGCTCAAACGGGAATTAAAAAAAGTAGAATTGGGTGCATTTTTATGATTTTAGGTAATCTTATTAAATACCAGGCTAACATATTGCGAACCATTATCCTGTGTTTTTAATTAAAAAGAAATTCTGAAAAATACTTCTGAAACCTTCTGGCCAGAAATTTTTGCAGGTTAAACCAGACTTTTTAAATCAAATTAAAATAGCAGGAAGGAACAGCATTCTATAAATCTTCATCAGTGAACTCATAAGCAACTCTAACAGAAGACATACATTTTGTGAAAAGCTTTCTTTCCTCTTTCAAGCCTGTTAACACATTATTTTCTTATAGTTTCTTCCGTCGCTTTGCCAGGGTACCATTCCTAAAAGCCCATGAAGATCAAAAAGAACCTTTAGAATAACACAAGGAACAAAAGCATTGCCAAATGCTAAATCAAGTGTAGGTTTGGATTTTTTTGTTTGGTTTTGTTTTTTAAATTAATTTATTAACCATTCTCCAGCTCACCATTTTTATTACTATTTCTGTAGCATCACTGGCTTTCAAACTTATAGGGTTTTTACTTCTCAATTTCACTTGGCCAAAACTAGTCCATATAGGATGCTCTGCAGAGCACATTAACAAGTTAGATTTCTATCCATCCAGGTAGATTTCTGTTGAGGAGGAATGATTTGACATGGCAGTCTAAGGATGTTAGGGTTTGCTTCAAAAATTTATGCTGGACATTAACTTAATTGAATTTCAAATTAAGTTTACCTGATTTGTTTGGCTACATATTCTTTCTAGCATGTACATAAATCTAAACATACAGATTAGTTAAATTACACATAAAGAAGTACTGACAAGGGAACTTATTGACTGGGGTGCCATTCAACTTTCAAGTGCATAAAGGACTCAGACATCACATTTCTATCTGTCTATAGACTACACTTAGTTCAGTTTTGAGAGTTAACATACTTAAGTATTTATGTTATTTAAACACACAAACAGAATGCACAGGCAAACCAGAGACTTTTATAGGTCTTGAATACACTACAGCAAGCATAACCTAAAATGGTACATAAAAAATTCTCAACAAATAGGCAATAGCTAATGAAATAGGTCAAATCCCCCCAAAAATAGTCATCAGTAGAAGACAGGCATCTTTAGATATCTTATGCAGCTGTCACTTGGGAAGGGCACACGGACTGTGTCATATATTCAAGGACCACCTTCTCCAAGCTCAGGAGTGATGCATCCCAACAAAGAAGAAGTCAGGTGAAAATGCCAGGAGGCCTGCATGCATGAACAAGGAGCTCCTGGATAATCTCAAACACAAAAAGGAAGCCTACAGAGGGTGGAAACAAGGACAGGTAGCCTAGGAGGATTACAGAGAAATTGTCTGAGCAGCCAGGGATCAGGTTATGAAAGCTAAAGCCCAGAAGGAGGTAAATCTGGCCAGGGGCATCAGGGGCAACAAGAAAGGCTTCTATAGGTATATCAGTGACAAAAAAAAAGACTAGGGAAAATGTGGGACCACTCAGGAAGGAAACAGGAGACCTGGTCACCCAGAACATGGAGAAGGATGAGGTACTCAATGATTTCTTTGCCTCAGTCTTCACTAGGAAGGGCTCTAACCACATAACCACACCACTCAAGTTCCAGAAAGCAAAGGCAGGAATTGGAAGAATGAGGAACCACCCACTGTAAGAGAAGACCAGGTTCGAGACCATCTAAGGAACCTGAAGGTGCACAAGTCCATGGGACCTGATGAGATTCATCCGTGTGTCCTGAGGGAACTGGCAGATGAAGGTGCCAAGCAACTATCCATCATATCTGAGAATCTGCGGCAGTCTGGTGAAGTTCCCACTGACTGGAAAAGGGGAAACATAACCCCCATTTTTAAAAAGGGTAAAAAAGAAGACCTGGGGAACTACAGGCCAGTCCATCTCACCTTTGTGCCTGGAAGGATCATGGAACAGATCCTCCTGGAAACTCTGCCAAGGCACATGGAAAATAAGCAGGTGATTGGTGACAGCCAACATGGCTTCACTAAGGGCAAATCATGCCTGACAAATTTGGTGGCTTTCTACGACAGAGTTGCAGCATTGGTTGATCAGGGGAGATCAACAGATGACATCTACCTGGATTTGTGCAAAGCATTTGACACTGTTCTGCATGACATCCTTATCTCTAAATTGGAGAGACATGGATTTCACTAATGGACCACTCGGTGGATAAGAAACTAGCTGGATGGTCACACTCAAAGAGTCACAGTCAATGGCTCCATGTCCAAGTGGAAACCAGTGGCAAGTGGTGTTCCTCAGGGGTCAGTTCTGGGACCAGAGCTGTTTAACATCTTTGTCGGCGACATGGACGGTGGGATTGAGTGGACTGTCAGCAAGTTTGCCAATGACACCAAGCTGTGTGGAGTGGTTGACAAGGTCTTGCACGTGGGTCGGGGCAATCCCTCACGCAAGTACAGGCTGGGCAGAGAATGAACTGAGAGCAGCCCTGAGGAGAAAGACTTGGGGGTGTTGGTGGATGAGAAGGTCAACATAAGCCAGCAATGTGTGCTCACAGCCCAGAAAGCCAACCACATCCTAGGCTGCATCAAAAAAAGTGTGGCCAGCAGGTCAAAGGAGGGGATTCTGCCCCTCTACTCTGCTCTTGTGAGACCCCACCTGGAATACTGTGTCCAGCTCTGGAGCCCTCAAAATAAGAAGGGCATGAACCTGTTGGAATAGGCCACGAAGATGATCAGAGGGCTGGAACACCTCTCCTATGAGGACAGGCTGAGAGAGCTGGGGTTGTTCAGCCTGGAGAAGAGAAAGCTCCAGGTAGACCTTATAGCAGCCTTCCAGTACCTAAAGGGGGCCTACAGGAAAGATGAGGAGGGACTTTTTACAAGGGCATGTAGTGATAGGATGAGGGGTAATGGCTTCAAACTGGAAGAGCATAGATTTAGATTAGATATTAGGAAGAAATTTTTCACTCGGAGCATGGTGAAGCACTGGAACAGGTCACTCAGAGAAGCTGTGGAGGCCCCATCCCTGGAGGAGTTCAAGGCCAGGTTGGATGGGGTTTGAGGAACCTGGCCTAGTGGGAGGTGTCCCTGCCCATGTCAGGGGGTTTGGAACTAGATGATCTTTAAGGTCCCTCCCAACCTAAACTGTTCAATGATTCTATGATTCTATGTCATATCTGTCATATCTGTCACATCTCTTTGAATGTCAAGGCAACTGGATGGTGCCCAATCTTACCATTGACTATAATGTAAACCACAGTATTTATCTTTCAAAACAACTGTAGTATCTATGTGCATGCAAATTCTAGTGTGTGCAGCCTGGAGCTAATTCCCACCTTCTGTGACAGTACACCCACTTTATCCTATGTTCTTACCAAATTCATTCTTCTGGCCACAGAACTATGCTTAAAAATCTGTCTTAATACCTAAACTACTTTTGAAAAGGGACCTGAAGATACTCTACAGGAACTACAGAGCATAGTCTCTGCATTTGCAGCACATGTGAGCAGTAAGCCCAAATATTTTAACTGTGAGGCATGTTCACAGGAGGATCAATTTCTGAACAATATATGTACAGAAAACCAGATCCACTGATGTGTTACTTCCACACTTTCAAAACATAAAAATGTACTTTGGAGTTTAATGTACAAATCTATAATAATTAAATTATCAATTATATTTCAGCTATGTTTTCTTTCAGAAATAAATGATAAAATGTAATACACAGCTAAAATAGAGATTTTAATTTTAAGTTCTTAAAGTAAAACTCCAGCAATTTGAGGTAATTTTCTGTATAGTTAAAATTGAGACCACAGAAAGAATAATCAATATCTCTGAAACTGGAATTGACTTTGAGTGCACTTTTTAATTAACTTTTTAAATCACAGTTTGCTCTTAATAGCATTTTAACACAATGAAATATTTTATTCTGTTTGTAGTGTTCAAAAATGTAGACTTTTTTATTTAGCTAAAATCTTTCATTTTCCTACTTGATGGCAAATCTTCACACAGAAAATACAAATATAATGGACTGCAAAATTGTCAGACAGAGCTTTGTAACTGACATTTCTTTCTTCCTCAATTAAACTCTATGAGGTCATTTAATTGAAAAGTAAAAGTCTAAAACCATCTGAAAACAGCAGTTAAGTTTTTCTAATAAGGGAAAATTTAAAGTAGGTTTTTATGCTATCAATAAATTTCAGTGAGAAGATGATGTCAAAGTAAAACATGACAGATTATAATGGTGATGCACTAGGTATGACGACAACATAGAAGTAAACAGAATCACAGAATGGTAGGGGTTGAAAGGGACCTTCGGAGGTCATCTAGTCCAACCTTCCTGCCCAAGCAGTTTCACCTATAGTAGACTGAACAGGAATGCATCCCGGTGGGTTTTGAACCACAACCTCTTTGAGCAGCTTGTTCCAGTGTTCTGTCAACTTCAAAATGCAAAAGTTTTTCCTCATGTTGAGATGGAATTTCCTGTGTTCCAGTTTGTGCCCATTGCTCCTTGTCCTGTTAGTGGGCCCATCCCCTAGACACCCGCCCTTTAGATATTTAGAATCAAAACCAGAAGGTTATTAAAGTTATTTGAAGTCTCTAAAATGTCAAATACTGTTAGAGGTGTTACTGGAACAGTTAGCTGACTACCTATATGTTAGGAAGGGCAGCACAAAAGTAATGGGCACTTACCACTATTTCTGCTATAATCAACCTTTTATCACTGGCATTTTGGTCCTCCTTCTTACCTGTGTTAAAAGTACAATAAAAAGCCTGTACTTAAAAGAAGTGTCCACAGGTGTGAAGATTGGCTTTAAATAGCTGTGAAGTTACATAAAAGGTGGAATTTGTTAGGGTTGCAAGACCCTGACTAGGCTGCCGGCTGAATCCTGCCCTGAGATTACGTTAACTGAGCAGGACATGACACAACATGGGAAACTGGTAGATGTAATAGATAACAGTGTGAGAACCAGACATATATTACAGAGAGCACCATGAGGCACGGCAGGGTTGCACAGGTGGTTAATGCACAGCTATCTGAGAAATGACTGAACTTCACAGGTAGTTGTGGGGAGTACTGGGCACCTTCATGATGGCAGTATCTTGCAGGCCAGCAGTGCCAAGGCAACCACATCAGCAATGACCTACAAGGCTGAGGTTACCTAAGTAATGGCAACAGAAATACCCAGTTTGTGTAAGGATGTAGCAAAATTGGAACCAATAGGGAATGAGGACAGCTGGGAGGAGGTTGAATTACAGAAAGGGAGGTACAAGGGTGGCAAAAATGAGAGTCAAGATAAAGAAAGAGCAGTAATAAGGTACGCTAATGCTGAAATTGCTGCTGTCTGGGTTCACCTGCTGGGCAGCCCTGCACTTGATCACTGTAGCGTAAATCTGTACACTAGACAAAGCCTGTTGCTCTGAGCATAACACAGGAGTGAACCCTTCAGGCAGGAAAGATTGGGCAGGGTTCTCTCTCTGGCTAACAGGAGCACCCCCGGACAGGCAAATCAATAGTATCTCCAGGTAAGGTCTTGTTCCTGACAGCATCCACATCCGCCCATCAATTCTAACAAGTATAACGTTTTGACACAAACCTTGCCATTCAATTCATGCAACTCAGGTTTCAGGTTTTTAGCTGCTGATGTAATTCTAAATAAGAAAAAGGCACTCACTGGAAAAGTTTTATCAATGTTTATTGATCCAGAGAGGTCAAAGCAAGACTTTTCTTAAATTATTTTTAAAAATTGCTGTGATTCATGGTTTAGGATTTCTCCAAGCACAATTAACAATTTGTACTTCTAATAGTACCAGAATGCTTCTTTCTTTGACTTCCAAACATAAGGAGATGTGAAAGGGGAAAAAGGATATCAACAAAGACTGCGCATGCACATAGGATAGACTAAACTACTAGAAAAATTTTGCCTGAGATCTGAAACAATTCATTTCCAGTACCTGCAGAAGAAAACTATAATGAATTTATTGTGCTTAAATGGCACTTAGTCACTTTAATATTCAATAATGCATGTATACACATATGCAATTTTGTTAAATCGCAGATCTTTTAAATGGTATCAGTGAAAAGGCTATAATGCATAAATACATAAAATATACTGTAGTAAGACGACAGAAAATTCTGTTCAAAAGTATTCATTAAATTTCTTATTCTGTTTTGTTTTGGTTTTTTTTATGGTATCTTTATGGTCTCCATGGAGAAGTTTCAATATTCAATGTCTACATTGAAAAAATACAGAATAAACTACAAAAAAATGCAATTTATTGACCTGAAAATCAAGTGCTACACCTGTTGTAGAATCTATTGCTTCAAGACTAAATATTTATTACCTTCCTCTTTATTATCAAGTAAACTTCAACCAGCCTAAAAATATTCTGCATACCTTCTCTCCCTCCTTCTCTAAATCATATACTTTGTGTACAAAATGCTTGTGTCATAATTTTTTATTAATCTAAAAGATTTTCACCTCATTTACCTTAGAATCCTACATCTATCCCCACAAAAGACATTAAATTTAGGGAGCAACATGAGATGAATGCAGAGAAGGACGAACATAAACTTTCAGAAGGAAGCAATAGAAGTCTACCCCATTAATGATAATTTCTTTTATTGCTTAAAAACAATTAAACATGGATTTAAGAAAATGAAATTTCCCATCTCAGCTATACCATCCACTTGTGATATTATGAAGTACAATGAAGAATTTGGTCCTGCAGCACCTTAATCTATTCAATAAAGAAAGAAAATTTATCAAAACATGAAAGATGGAATATTTCAAATTTCATACAGTACAGGACAGAGGAAAAAAAGCTACTACATGATCAAATTATAGAATAATATCTAATTATTTTAAGAGATGAAGAAGGAAGGGATAATATGCAGACAGATTTTTAAAAAATGGTTAAGACATATAAAGTCCTCCCAATAAAAAAAAAAAAAGTATAATAGTTTTAGTATAATGCATATCAGTTTAAAAGTATAAGTAAAGCACTCAGCTATCCATTACTGGTTTCTTTTTCCTAGTAAGCATGAGTCACATTCATTAAAATTGTCATATTTCAGCAACTCTGACACTGAAAGGTCATTTTCAAAGGTCTATCTTTGAAATGATCCCTTCTCTTTTCAAGATGCCATGAAAGTTACAGCCTCAATGGCACTCTACAGTCCACTGCTGGAGACATGGATGAGCGCACGAATGGTAGCAGTGACTTTGGAACTCCTAAGTAAGCAATGCTTCACAAATTAACTCATCAGCTTGCAGAAGTGCCTTGTTCAACACCCTAGCTTACATTTGTTCAAAGAAAAGAAGAAGAAAAGAAAAGGAAAAAAAAATAATTATGTGGGAAAATCCAAAAATAAATTAGAAAAAGTCCTGGACTTACATGTAAATAATGACTTTTTATGTTTTTCAGCATATTCTATCAAACTGATTTCTGCATCTGTGTTCTTATCAACAGAAATGTCCCAGATACTTTATGACCAGTTTAAAAAAAAAAAAAAAAAAAAAAAGGTCATATCATAAACCCAATTGTAATTTGGTCAAATCCTCGTGAGGGGGCTTTCAGCTCTGAAACTGTCTTTTATGAAGATGCCTAACTCATGTCTATCTTGATCTACCTCAACTCCTGTAGATGACACTTTTATTTAAATCTTTTTCTTCTTAGTTATTATTTTATATTTCTACTGTCTTTAGGTTTTCTGGCCATCAGATGGGTGGGAGTCCTTATTTTCAACCATGTGATACACTATAAGTGTAATTAAGATGCTAATTTAACCTTAAAAATTAAATAGTCAACCTGGATACCTAACATAGTTGTCCCAGTACTAAGGCTTGTAAATTTTTTTTTCTAGGTCTTCACTGCCTTGCTTTTCAATTGTTTGAAATCGAAAACATGAAGCAAATGCAACATATTATTCCTTTCCGTCCCATTTATTATTACTTTCCGTCCCATTTATGTGAATAAAAATGAATGCTATATTGGGGTGTTTTCCAAGAAATGTTTACTGCCAAATGTTAATGAATACTAATTTACATTTAATCAGGACAGTATTCCACATAAATTCCAGTTAATGGGAATACATTTTTCTATTGCCAAGAGATAAGTGTTGTTCAACAAAGTTTAAAGTATATCTGAAATTCAAATTTGATTTTGATGTACATTTTACTACACAAATATTAAAAGGTATATGAACTGGTTTATTCAACAGTGACATACAGCCTACTTAACAAAGAGATCTAATTTATGATTAAATGTCAGGGTGGAAACATACTGACAAGGGATGAGGAAAAGGCTGAGGTACTTAATGCCTTCTTTGCCTCGGTCTTTAACAGTAAGACCAGTTGTTCCCTGAGTACCCAGACCTCTGAGCTAGTAGACAGGGGCGGGGAGCAGAATGAAGCCCCCATAATCCATGGGGAAATCATGAGTGACCTGCTCCAACACCTAGACATACACAAGCCTATGGGGCCAGACGGGATCCACCCAAGGGTCCTGAGGGAGCTGGGGGAAGTGCTTACCAGGCCACTTGCCATCATTTATCAGCAGTCCTGGCTAGTCAGGGATGTGCCAGTTGACTAGAGGTTAGCAAATGTGACGCCCACCCACAAGAAGGATAGGAAGGAGGATCCAGGGAACTACAGTTTGATCTTGGTGCCAGGGAATGTTATGGAGCAGATTGTCTTGAGTGCCATTATGCAGAACATACAGGACAACCAGGTTATCAGGCCCAGTCAGCATGGGTTCATGAAAGGCACGTCCTGCTTGACAAACCTGATCTCCTTCTGCGACAAGGTTATCCACTTTAAAATTGTGTGTGTAAAAATGCATGGGCTTTATTTTTAAGGTTTTTCATCATTCTGGTCCTACTTTGTATAAGGCACTTAAGCCCATGCTGTATGTTAAATACATAGGCAGTACTATGAACTTAAATTTCATTTCATTACATTTAAGCACACGCTTAAATGATTTGCTGGAGTGAGGCCAGAATGCTTGCTGGATCAAACTGAAATACAGCAATGTCTGTTCCTCCCCCTTAAACAAACAAGCACTAAATGAAATACAATAAAATAACATTCCCAGAGAAATTGTGCCACAGAAAGAACTGTTGCATTGTTGCTACAGGCTTGGGGCTGAGTGGCTCGAAAGCTGCCCGGCAGAAAAGGACCTGGGGGTGTTGGTGGATGGCCGGCTGAATATGAGCTGGCAGTGTGCCCAGGTGGCCAAAAAGGCCAACGGCATCCTAGTCTGTATCAGGAATAGTGTGGTGAGCAGGATTAGGGAAGTGATCATCCCCCTGTACTTGGCACTGGTGAGGCCCCACCTCGAGTACTGTGTTCAGTTTTGGGCCACTCACTACAAGAAAGACACTGAGGTGCTGGAGTGTGTCCAGAGAAGGGCAATGAAGCTGGTGAGGGGTCTGGAGAACAAGCGTTATGACAAGCGGCTGAGGTAACTGGGGTTGTTTAGCCTGGAGAAAAGGAGGCTGAGGGGAGACCTTATTGCTCTCTACAACTACCTGAAAGGAGGTTGTAGCGAGGTGGAGCTTGGTCTCTTCTCCCAAGTAACAAGTGATAGGATAAGAGGAAATGGCCTCAAGTTACACCAGGGGAGTTTTACATTGGATATTAGGAAAAAAAAATTCACTGATAGGGTTATCAAACATTGGAACAGGCTGCCAAGGGAAGAGGTTGAGTCACCATCCCACAGATGGATGTGGTGCTTAGTGACGTGATTTAGTCATGGGTTTTGGCACTGCTAGGTTGATGGTTGGACTCAATGATCTAAAAGGTCCCTTCCAACCTAGATGATTCTATGATTCTATGATTGTATGACAGTATCTTCCTTTATGATAGAAGAAGCCCAAATGAAGTGACACAGAAAAATAGGGTTACCCTTGGTACAGTAAGGCTAACCTAGCCTTCACAATCATTATGATAAGGAAATTTGAAAGAAATCTGCAAACAAGGATGAAAACTAGTTAAGGTTTTCTATTTTTAAAATTTATTAACATTATTTACATTTCAAGAACTCCAGTTCAAGATAATTTCCATTATAGAAAATATCTTGTTTGAGGCATTAAAATGAAGTGATTTAGAATTTAAAAGAGCTTTAAGTTCTTGAATATAGGTTAGTGTCATGGTGACAGATTTTAAATTGGAACAATTTTGAGTATGCTTCTGTTTTGCTTTAGATATACAGTTCATTCAGATGTATCCTAAATAATATGAAAATTAAATTGTACTGGTATAATTGATTTTGTTTGAATTATGGTTTTATACCTCATTAAACAACATTTCATAAACTTATTTGCTACTACATTATGAAGAAAACACAAAACAAATTTGATTTAACACCACTGAAAAACATTTTTGGAAAGAATGCCATGTATCTTGTTGCACTTATTTACTTGTGAAGTTCAAAAATGTCTTGGGTTTTTTTATTCTTTAAATTGCCTGGAATGTCTACAGTGTACTTGATGTCAGCCACAATACTGTTAAAATAGGGATATCTGAATGTGGTTATTTTTCTTTCACTTTTCCTTTCTACTTTCACGTATGTCAGAATTACATATTGACATTCATATATTTGCAAAAATACATACTGATAGCATAGGAAAAGTCTGCACAGTAACCCCCTTACTATTTTCCAGTTATGCATGTAGATTCATATGCTCAACTGGTATAAAAGGAAAGTGTATCTCTGAATAAATAAAATAGCAATTTCTTTGTGGGCAAAATTTATCCATTTTTGTCTGTGTCATTCATAAAATCGTGATTGTAGGACATACCTTTTTTTGAAGACAAAGCAGTGGTAAAAATAATGATGAGAGAAAGATGAAAAGAGCACCCTGACTTCCAGGACAAATAAATGAGTCATGAACTACCACAATATAACTTCAAAAGTCTTTTATCTAAATTTATAATTTTATTCAGATTTTGTAAACTGTAAACCTTAAAATCAGAATATTACCTAAATTAATACATCTCTTGAACATCATCAGACTCATGTTTAGCATTAAATCTCAATGAATGATGAACCAATATGAATAAAATAATTGATTTGCTTTCATATTTAGAGAAACAGTAGACGAATGTAAATTAAAAAATGTCATTTTCCAGAAAAGTCTTGACCAGAGTTAAGAACTGCAGCTCTAAGAAAGCAATACCATTATTCACTTCAAAATTATTGTGTTGATCTGAAATGATTGCAAAACAAACAGACAAACAAAACCCAAAACCACACAAACAAAATATGATTGGTTTTATTAAATTTGGCAGTACTGGTTAAGTAGCAACATTTATCTGTCCATTTACAGACTTTGAAGATCAAGTACAATGAATTAGAATTGCATGCTTTTTCTTCTCCAGAACTACCTTCTGTATACAGCTGAAGAAAAGCATTAGTTTTCAATTAAATGAAATTTGAAAAAAAAAAAATCATAATTTTGAAACTTCGGATATGAATAGTTTTCTTTAGTTCTGACATCTACATTGTAGGTGTTTAAATAACAGCTCCTCATCTTAGTCTACTACTGCAGTTAACACTGATAACTTCCAGAGATTGGTTCATATTACACTAGTTCAAGAGCTACCACAAACCACCTTTTAGAGATGATGTCTTCTTTCCACTGATTATGAAGAAAATTCATAGTGACCAGTTCAGACACAATCAGAAAATATTGTAACCTGGGTTGCATAGCTGAACAACAGCATAGAAGAAGTACCTCAGCGAAAAAGATGTCAGAGTTCTCAGTTCCACTCATGGATGAAAGATAACAAGGGAAAGTTTTTTTACTCTTGGTGGTCTACAATGCTTTACTGCTAATTTACTATTGGCTCTTTTTTGCACATCTGTCATTAGTTATCTTCAAGACCAATTTGTCATTGAAATGGCTAAGTTTAAGCAGTCTTTTCCCGTTCGACTACTGGGCTAGTATTCATTCCTTTGCCTTCAGTAAATTAACAGTAGCCAGGACAGCCAAGGCACAGGAGAAAATTAACTAGGAAAGGAAAACAACCTGTCAGTTTATCAGAAGGAAAAGGACAGGCAAGAAAGAGTTGAGTCATTACTTAAGGAGTACGAAACAATATTGATGCTGGGAAAGGTGAAGTGTTTACACCTTTCCTGCTTCAGTTTTCATTAAGGAGGTTATGCATGAATGGACATCACACTAACACAGGATAAGGAAAAAAGTTACTTAGATAAGTCAGATGAAATTTCATCAGGTTGATGAAATTTTCTGCAGAGTACTTAGAAAAATGGCTGAAGAAATCTCATGTTAGCATTATCTTTGAGAACACAAAGAGAATAAATGATCTTCCAGAAGATTAGAAAAGGGCAAACATAATTATTTTTTTTAAAGGAGGAAAAAGGCCATGGTTACCTACCTCCAGTTGATGAAAAATATGTTAGTACAAAGATAGGGAAAATCAAAAGGTGTTTATTGTCGGCCAATAAATCATGCTATAACAAACAAATTTCCTTCAACAGGCTACCTCATCTCATTAGTATGTTAAAAATAATAGGTATTTCACATCGTGCCTGGTACTATTTTCTTAAATGACCTAGAAAATTACAGTGAAGAAAAATCTGCTGCAAGGTGAGTGTATAAATGGTTGGAAAACTGTACTCAGCTGTTATTCATTGCTCACAGTAGAACAAGAAAAAATGCTGAGCGTGTTTACATATGCATTTGTCTTGACTTCAGTACTGTTCAATACATTTATCATTTTATAATAGAAAATAGAGTACACCATTCAATTCGCAGATCACTTCAGACTGGACTAGGCTTTGGAGACCACATTAAAATTCAAATGATCTTGAGAAACTGAAGTTGTTTATCTTCCAAAACAACCCCAAACAGAATGTTTGCTGACAGTAATGTACTTTTAGCTTAAAAGAATATGAAAGATTGCTGCTACCTTCACTTAAAAACTACAGCCTGATTGTCAAACAGCACACGTGAATCTTTGAGGCAAATAAAAAAATTGCCCAGAAGGTTACCGAAATGGTTCTACCAATTAGGATTTTCTTCAGACTTCTCTTTTAGATCATCAGAAATAATAGGTTTTCTTTTTTGTAGGTTTCTTGCTACTAAAGTTCAAGCATATCTGTAGATATTAGTTTGTACTGGTCATACAGCGCCTATTGGACAGGTAACGCAAGTTGTGGCCATCACAGCAGCCTAATTACTGATCTTTGTTAATTTTGCCTCCTTAATAGTTACATGCTGTAACAATCCAACTGCCAAACTCAAGTTATACCAAAAATAAATTGTCATTCCTTCTTTCATATATTTGCAGCTACGAACAAAATATCACAGCTCAACTTTACAGATCTATTTATTTAATTTATCATAGAATCATAGAATCTTAGAATAGTTAGATTTGAAAGGGACCTTGAAGATCATTTAGTTCCAACTCCCTCTGCCATGGGCAGGAGCACCTTACACTAGACTAAGTTACTAAAAGCCCCATCCAACCTGGCCTTGAACACTTCCAGGGATGGGGCATCGACTACCTCTCTGGGAAACCTGTTCCAGTGCCTCACCACCCTCACAGTAAAAAATTTCTTCCTAATATCTAATCTAAATCTACCCTCTTCCAGTTTAAAACCATGAGCCCTCATCCTGGGTTGCATCAAAAGAACTGTGGCCAGCAGGTCAAGGGAGGTGATTCTGCTCCTCTACTCCACTCTCATGAGACCTCCCTGGAGTACTGCCTCCAGCTCTGGAGTCCTCAACATAAGAAAGACATGGACCTGCTGGAGCGTGTCCAGAGGAGAGCCATGAGGATGATCCGAGGGCTGGAGCACCTCTCCTACAAGGAGAGGCTGAGTGAGCTGGGGCTGTTCAGCCTGGAGAAGAGAAGGCTCCGGGGAAACCTTATTGTGGCCTGCCAGTACCTAAAGGAGGCCTACAGGAGAGCTGGGGAAGGACTTTTTACTAGGTCATGTAGTGACAGGATGAGTGGGAATGGCTATAAACTGGAAGAGAGCAGGTTTAGATTAAACATTAGGAAGAAATTTTTCACTTTAAGGGTGGTAAGGCACTGGAACAGGTTGCCTAGAGAGGTTGTTGAGGCCCCATCCCTGGAGGTGTTCAAGGCCAGGCTGGACGTGGCCTTGGGCAACCTGGGCTGGTGGGAGGTGTCCCTGCCCATGGCAGGGAGGTTGGAATTTGATGATCTTCAAGGTCCTTTCCAACCTAAACCATTCTATAATTCTATGATTCTATGATCCTATCGCTACACTCCCTGATAGAGTCCCTCCCCATCTTTCCTGTAGGAGACTGAGGGAAAAAAGTCACAGAGTACCTCAGCTTTGTCCATGTCCCAGGAGATCAGGTCTACCATTTCCTTCTGGAGACAGCCCACATTTTCCCTAGTCTTCCTTTTATCACTGACATACCTATAGAAGCTTTTCATGTTGCCCTTGATGTCCCTGCCTAGATTAAAACTATCTGGGCTTTCACTTTCCTAGCCTAATCTCTGTCTGCTCGGACAATTTCTCTATATTCCTCCAGGCCCACCTGTCCTTGCTTCCACCCTCTGTGGGCTATATTATACATAATGTTACGTAACTGCATAATTACATCTTATATAATGTAAAATTGTAATTGTACATTATGTAATTTTGCATTTGTAATATTACAATATATAAAATTACATATTACATTATGTAACATAATGTTGTAATATGTTACATTATATGCAACTTTATGTAACTGTTAAAAAGTACTTGAAGAAATTAGGAAAAATGTTTAATTTCTATCAGAAGCTTTTTTTAAGAAACAAACATATCTCAGAAATAGTTATAGCTCAGTCACCTTTGAGGAGAAAGGATTAAAAAGTTCTTTTTAGGTTCATCTCTATTCTCTGATTCTACAAAGTAAATTCTGTCTACACTGTTCTTGACAAAGTGACTATGTTGAAACATGAAGTTATAACATACTTGCCATGTCAGAAGTTACAGTCTTATGACGCTGAAATCTATGACATTCTGCTAGTATAAAATGCTGTGGCCAAGGGATTAAAATTATACTGTAGTTCATTAGGTAAAATCAGAGAAAACACAGTAGGAAAACAATTCTGCACACAAGAACAACTAGCAGTACGTGAAATGTCAACTATGGAATATTATAAAACTTAGGAAAAAAAAAGTGTCCATATCCTTTCTGCTTTTGTATTATGTAGTTGTTAAAAAGAGGAAAATTCAACTGATCTGTGATCTTAAATTGTGATGTCAACACTCATTGCTGTAAGTACCATGGCATTTGGGCGGAAAATGATCCTCTCAAATTGTTCAAGTAATTACAGTAATCTAATTTGAATCGCAAAATGTTTTTCAAGGGAAAAAAACCCAGTATATTCTCTGGGAACCTCAGTTCAACTGAAAGTGTGAATAAGCCAATTAAAAAAACCCCACATTCTCAAATATCTGATTTTTTTAATTTGGTCAGACACTGAATGTAAACAAATGAAAGACTATATGTACACATAATGATAAACAAAGCTCCATCTTTCCTTTTCAAAAGGAAAGGCAAGAGAAGCATACAAAAGCTTATTTTATTGCCTTATACTAAGTGCTGAAGGATACTTTTCAAGAAATAACACATTTCTGCAAGAAATACTGCAACTTCTTGCTGAAGTTTTGAATGAGTTATTTGATTATGGTACAAGACACAAAGCAATAATATGCATGATAAATAAATATGTCAGTGCCATTAACAGTTACTTTAGAATTGATATGACATTCAGAGATCCCCACCAGCATTGCTGTATGTGTATTTCCTTGTTAGGTTTCCCAGAAAGGAAAATTCCTCTATTTAACCATGAATTCAGAAGCTGGTCAAACATCCACCATTACCTGAGAATAAAAGAAGCAATGCCTATGTCAATGTCTATGTAAAATTTTCAACTAATCTTACTATCATGATAATAAGGCACTTGGTACATGCAACAAGTATCTCAATTGCAACTAGAAAGTTTAATTTTTGTGGTAAAAGAATGTAACTTCCTAAACTGGAATTCTACAATTTTTCAGTCTAGGAATTTGTCTACTGAGACTAGAAAATACGGGAAGTATAAGGCAGTAGAATTTTGATGTTGAAAAACAACTTGGGCAACAGAATACACCTCTGTGAGAACAGGGGTCTTACATGCCATGAGACACACCTGTAAATAGGGAAATGTTTCTCCTATAAGTGCATGTATTCATAAGAAACTAAATCAGTATGGACAGAAAGCTATATACAAAGGGCAAAAAAGGCTCTGAGCTGGAGAAAAAAGTGGGGTGGCATCATCAACATCATCATACATTGCTCATTTTAATACTCAGTCTCAGTAACAGGCATTTAAAGACCAACAAGTTTTCATGCTTAAGTAATTATGTGCGAATGAGATGTGGAGAAATTTCTAGACTATTTGATTTTTATCTTGATGCAACTTAATTACAGAACTTTTGCTTATACTTTTCAATGGGAAAGAAAAATTACAAGTTCATTTTTAACATGAATAGAAGTTAATTGCTGTTCTGTACTTAAAAAATATTTTACTTTAATTGAAGGCTGCAGGAGGAAAACATATAGAAATGCATTCAACAATAACTTAGATGGTAGTATTTTGTTCTTCACTTTATTTCTGAAACAGCAAAACTTTAATATAAAATTATAAGATTATTATACTTACTACTACAAGTGTTAATCTGAGCAATTACATGGTATTCATCTATGTATTCCTCAAAATAAAACTGTCTATATAAAATGTAGTGCAGTTGATATTTTCTACTTTACACCTATCTATTTTTCTACTCTGATTACAAAGATTGTAGTTTAGAAGGTAAATAACATTATTGGACAAGATTCTTTAAATTAATCTAATATCCTGTTACTTAGATAAAGCATTTTGATTTTTAAAGCTAAACTCCATAGGTATAGTAAGTTTTCCTATAAAATAAAGCAATAAATAAAATCATAAATCAGATTCATTAAAAAAAGAAACATTCCTTTTAAAACAACCTATCCACAGGGGGACATTACAAAATACCTCATATCAGTTGTGAGTGAGTACCAAGAACGTGCTTATTGTTCATTTCAAGCAGCCAACTTCTTTCCTTCATATTTGTCTGTATTCACTTTACCACATCCCAATGTCTTCTGACATTGATTAAGATTGCTGCTTATTCTAACGCTGGAGAAAGACATATCAACTTGGAAAGAAAGTTACTCAAAAGATAACTTTTTGAATTATGTGACATTACAAATCTGCTGCTATCCCAACTGATCTTTGTTCTTAAGAGTAGTCTAAAAGCCTTTTGTTTTCTGTCAAATACTAAAAGGTTTTTCAAGGGTCAAAAACCCCTGAAATAATTTTTATTTTTTTTTAAACTTCAAAAGAACCTATAAGCTGAAATATGAGCATCATAAGGTCATGTCTAGAGCAGTAAACAAAATGGCCCAGTGCCTGTTCTCTTCTCTGTTCAGGCTCTGGGACTCAGACCAAATGGCATGGCACAATTTACCTCCAAAAGACTACGTGCTCTTATCCTCTAAAACTGGCTGTATCCAAAGTGTCTACTGAGTATATTTCCTGACTGATGCTAACTCCTGAACTAGTTTGTGAGATACTAGTTTGTACAACCCAAAACCATTTTAATGATTGTGATAATCAGTATTGACCATCCTATGCCAGCTCCATTGGCTCTGTTTAATTTAATTAAGTTTAATTTAATTTAATAGCACATGTGTAGTGGTAAAATCCTAATTCTTTTTCTTATATAGCCTGTTCAGCAAACTATGGGTTTCCCCACTGTTGTGATTTGCTAATATATAATATTTGACAGCGGTTTTTACTTC
>NW_009648555.1:76411-82243 GCF_000708025.1 Charadrius vociferus | reverse complement strand
AGCAGGAAGCTGCATATTTTTTGAACAGAACATGAAAGCAAACCAGTTCTAAGAAGGTTCTGAGTCACAGAAAAAATGACAGCAACTATTATTAAATCTAGCTAAGAAAAAAAACATCCTATTTTCTTTGCATCACCAGAATTTTCACAGAGAGATTGATAAGATATCATTCATAGAAGCACTGCTAAAAGTGTTACATTTAAACCAAAACAAAACAACATAGTGATTTTAATAAGAAATTCTATCACCTAAAATAGATAGGAACAGCTTCCACTTGAATCAGCAAAAGGGAACAGATGAGCGGCTCCCAAATGGTAAGGTCTAAGGACATCATGTGGAGTGTGGCATAGGAGCACAAAGGTATGTGGTCTGCCAAACCTGTACGAGATGGATTTCAGCTGTTTCTCTCGATTGTAGTTAGGGAAAGGAGGCATGACTCGGGTTTTTTTGCAAATAAGGATAATCCATAGCCAGCTTGGGAACAACAGGTAAAAACTATGCATTTCTCAAAAGACCTGACAACCATTGCAAACAGAGAAACTGTGGGAACTGATTTTGGAGTTGAAGAACCTTAATATTCTTTAATTTGACTACTTTTCTAAATTTAACAATTATTTCTCTGGTTTCATAATTCTATGTTCTCTAGCCTTAGTTTACTTGTGAAATTTTACCCAAGACAAATCATGTACCATTTACTCTTCCTAAGTGAAATTCTCTGACCATTTAAAAACTGCTTTAGGCTGTGTTTATACAACTGCTTATGATCATAATGAAATGGTTTAAGAAGTGACTGTCCCTCAAGCTAATATAAGATAACTGACTGTGCTCTTCCAGGCTCCTGCAATGCAGAATAAAATGTATCTGTTCAAATCACCACTGGGGGCAATTCATATATCATTATCCAGCATTACTAAGGAGGCAGTAAACAACTATGGAGAAGTAATTTTTGTCAGCCCCTGAAATAAATGTAGTCGGACGTGTCACCACAGTTACAGAAATCTATCCTATGCTAACTCACTGTTAATTTTTGAGAAATAACATCATTTAACCTTTTAACTAATCAGAAGGCAAACTCACTCTCAAAAGTTCAACCTCAGTTGAAAACTCACTGCAAAAAGCCATACACAAGAGCTGAGAAGTGTATCAGTTCTAGTTTACTCTTTGTCTGTTTTTGTTATTCCTTTATTGCACTAGAAAGCAATCATAGTTAATAACTGTAGACATACTTATAGTCTTTTAAATACGGCAACATATACTATTACCGGAGGAAAATCAGCTCAACAACTTGAAACTCCCCTTCCTGACTCACAGCAGGGCCGCAGCATTGTCTGTATATGTTATATACAAATCAACAGTTTAGTTTTCCGCTACCACCATTTTTTCCAAGTATTTCACAGTTTACTTATCTAAACTGATTCTGAATATATCTACATTCCACAAAGGTTGTTCAAAGGTTTTGTACACAACAAAAGTTTAAAGAATAAGTCTAATACATTATTTATTTGTTTATCACTTTAGCACATTGCCACTTTCTTCAGTGAGTTTTGATCTCTCAGTGGACGTCCAGTCCCATCAATTTCTTTCACTACTCTCTTTAGCTTGAGTATTCTATAGATCTGTTTCACAGCATCTTTTTAACACGCTCATATTCTTGCTTCTGAATGTATAATTAACCACCTACAAAACCAGCATCTCTATAGCTGAGGTACATGTTCATTCATTCGTGTGAGAATTTTGACATTCAAGTGAGAACTGTTGCAAAGCCAGTCATTCTAGACACAGTGATGTCTCCTTATTCAAGCCACAGTGATGTCTTAGGGATTTTTTCTGTTTCTTTTCATCAAGATTTAGTGTCTTTTGGCTTAAAAATACATGATAGGTTAAAATTCAATAACAAAATTACCCCTTATCCTTTTAATTTGCTGAGTCATATAGCTTCTCTTACTAATAGCTACAATTCCAGAGTAACACATAGGCTCATCATCTTCAAACTCACTTGCTGTATGTCTTTCGACTATGTGGATGTAATGTGGAGACTCACATAGATTAGGACTATTCATAACCCTAAGGGTACTGTTAACAAATTACCTTGCATGATGGTTTCTCTCTTGGTTGTTTTAGCAATCAATAACTGCAACTACAACTTAACTTTATTCCTGATCCACCAGTTCTTCCTGGGGTACAGGGTACAACGTGTAAACAGCTTAATGTAAAACATCTGAAACCCAAAAATAAGTAATATGCTGAAGCTTTGCAATGGAAAGAAGGAAAAAAGAAAGTTAATAAAATGTTACCAGTTTGGATACTTAATTCAAGGTCTTTCTCTTTGGAAGCACTTTTTTTCTACTTGGAGAATTTATTAAAAGAATATATATCTCAAGGCCATTTTTCCTAAAAAACAGGAGAATGAGACTTCCTTGGGGACATGACTATGTGAATTTAATTCATTTGAAGAGTATTAGAATGCCAAAAACACAGAGGGAAAGTGTCAGGAATCTGACTCCTAACAGGGACATAAAGATTAACCACTTTCATCTGTTTGCCTAACTAATAGATAAAGCAAAAAGAGTGATAAGCACTTCCAAGCGAAGCCTGTAAAGTTATTCAAGATTTAAGTGGTTATGAATAACCTGAAGAAACTGCAACAGGTGGGCTCAAAAATGTGCTGTTTAACGAACAAAAGTACAATGCCATACACTATGCTCCAGTGTGCAACCAACAGACACATGACAGATTACCCATGTTAATTATTATCTTGGCTGCACTTCATGGGATGTGTAAGGTAAGGATGGAAAGCTGTTAGGCATCCAAATGTTGCCCTTCAACAATTTAGACACTTGTGTATTTTCACAATTCTGTTCACATGTTTATGTCAACCCCATATGAGTAGACTAAGACTTATTTGGCTAGTAATTCCTATGAGCAAGGTCCCTAGAACACCAGTCGAGGACCATTTTTTCTTCTTCTGGATGGAGAAGCAAGTCTAGACAACCTATAGAATTAAGATAAGCTTTTTATGTATCAGAAGTTTCAACTGAAACTCAAAAGACATTTTGTGTTCATCTTGCCATGTGATAATCTATGTTCCTCGCCTCACTGGCATATGTCAAAAGTGTTCCCAGGGAAACATGAAGATCAGAAACTATGAAAACCTAAGTAAATCAAACAATTTCATTCTTTTACTTCACACGCAGGAAACCAATTTTTTCATTAACTAGATGTAGTGACAATGGCTACTTCTACAGTGTAGCTTTTTTGGGGGTAGCTATTTGTTACATTGACAAAATAATTGTGAATCTGATATGAGCTAAGAAAATCAAGACAGTTTTCTAGATTTCATTTTATGTTAGAGAAGCATTCACACATCTTCATTCTTGACAAATCAGGCTTACACACTAAATTAATGCATCTCTTACTTGCAACAAATGGTTCTGTACTAAAATATGAAAGAATCAAGTAATATTCAAAAGCATATCAAAGCCTATACATGATATATTGAAGAGTTGAGATTTTAATTATTAAAAAAATACAAGACTATTTATTTCAGTTACTAAAATAAATGAAATAAAAAAGTATGACTATCAAATGGTCTAAATTTTTTTTTTTTACTTTTTTCCTTATAATTGCTTGCTAGTTTGTACTGAAAAGGTGGTAAAAAACTGAATCACTTTCTTGAGTGATGTTGTAATATATTTATTGAGTGATATCCAAAAGTATATTTAGAAAAAACAATTTTGTTGGAATATATTGTCATTTATATTTTTAACAGAAGTCAAGCTAGAAAATCCAAACTATCAAGTGTTCATGTCAAATGATCAACAAAAATATTAATGCAGATTTTAAAATGTCTAAGATTTGTAATGTGGTAAGGAAAGTATGCAAACCTCCCCAAATTAGAATATTTCTGAATTTTCCTAATCAGTTAAGAGGTATTAAATACAGAACAGACAGCATACTGTCTCTATATGTGTTCACTGATTAAAGCTGTTTTATATGTACATATCCGCATTTTTGGAGCTCGTAACTAGACATTAGGTAACAAGGATTCACTATAAATGGTTTCACACATATTGTCATAAGAGATGCATTTCTAAAGTCTCTGAAAAGATGAAAGTTTCACCTGTCCTCTTCTAGATGAAGATTTTTAGGCTTTTCTTCCCGCTGCTCTCCAAAGCAGCACACATTCACTCAGATCAGTTCCTGGATAAAAATGAACTGCCTCTTCTGTTTGCTTTAGAATGGTTTTGTCTTTTTTTATCACTGAATACTGAGAGCAAAATTGAGCCACTAGAGAGTTTGCAGTCCAGCTGTTGTGGCATAAATCAATATTTAAAATGCACAGTGGCAATTTTTCTTCCCTTGAAAGTAGGACTTTCTGTCCTGAATTTCTTGTTCTGTTAAATCCAGAACTTTATCAACATTAAAACACAAAATCTAATATTGGTTTGTACCCAGAAGCACTACTTCAGTAATAAACTAAATAAAACAGTAATATACTTCAGTGATAAAGTAAATAAAGCAGTAATAAAATTGTTAATTAATGTTTGACTTATGTGTTTCTCTGGAGGAATTTTCAATCTATAGTGTTTTATGAATGAGGAGTTAAAAAAAATTCAGCTTGAGGGAAAGAATTCCTTCGACTTTACTTCTTGAATTCACAGAGTTAGTATAACAAACTTTTGGTAGCTTACGAGTGCACGGGTGAAGCTGGTGAATGCAAAGAGTACCTGGAGGAAAAGACAGTATTTTTCATCATTGTCTTAGGGATAAATCTTCTTCCAAAATACTACTTTCTAAGGTATTAGGTGGATTGCAGGCATTCTGTGTATCATCTTATTGCCGGCAACTTTTCATGCATGGGGATTTGTGAGCTAGCAGGTGATGATATGCAGTGTAGTTTTGGCCCCGTACCCCTCTCCTACATTTCTCCATTAAGCTTTTAATTCTGTAATTATGTCCCAGATGCACAGTGTACTTCATGACACCCTTCCCAAGTGGGCAGATGTTCCTAAGCAGATCTCTCTGTTGTGAAGGAAACTCCCTTGGGTTTAGCACTGTCAGCTTGCATTAAGAGCAGATATAAAAGGTAAGAAGCAGATGTGTGGTGCTATTTCTGTTTGACACACTGTCGCTCTATCCAATGTTTTCTACTGGTACAGCAACACTGAGCCAACAGTCTAATGACTGGAGTCTGCAGAATAAACCGTTAACCTGTAACCTCATCTAGTCTGCATGCAGTCTATTAAGTTTGTACTCCTATGATTCATGGTTGTGTGTTTACTGCTGCTGATGCATTTGTTGTTTTGCTTTATTTTGCCCCCAGTATTACACAGTGGTCTCGGAACCCAAACACCAAGGTGAGGACACCTGCACTGGAGAGAGGGGAGGAGGAGGCTATGAGGGACAGTTAGTGACCTGCCGACTTACTTGTATGAGGAAGACTGAAGCATCTTTTTTTTCGTCTGTCTCTTCACACTGACGGCCCCAGAGCACATCTGCGTCACATGCAGAGGAGGGGGCAGCTTGGTGAGAGGCGCTGAGGTAGATAGAAAATTGTACAGTGAGGACCTTGACAGCTTCGCGGGCGTGATTTTTTTTTTTTTTTCCTCCTCCTAAGTACAGCGTATATAAAGGAGCCCCGATTTCTCTCCGTGCCAGATCTCAGGCTTTGCCATCCCAGATAACTGCAGGCATGAGACTCCCCTGAGAAATGAGATGGGAAGGCAGGAGGTGGAGATAGGCTTCCAGGTGACTTTTCCCTCTCTGGCTGCACTCGGTCACGGAGCTCTAAGAGACTGAGGAAGGGGCACCTGCCTCCCTGCGTGGCTGCTG
>NW_009648555.1:76078-76302 GCF_000708025.1 Charadrius vociferus | reverse complement strand
CCCTGAGAGGTGTCTCTCATTTCTGCCTCTCTCTCCTCCCCTTCCCACTGATCACCGTGCAATTCTCGTCAGCTCTGGGCATCTCTCCCTCTCTCTTTCTCCCTTCCCTGCTGGGTGTCTCTACCTCCTCTCGGCTCTCTGTGCATCACTCCATCCATCCTCCCTCTCCCTCTCTCTCTCTGCTCTCTCCGCACTGGTGTGTGCGCGCTTCGCTCTCCTCCTGG
>NW_009648555.1:0-75123 GCF_000708025.1 Charadrius vociferus | reverse complement strand
AGAGACCGGCCAGCCTCAGGGTCGGGGTGCCGCGGGCGGGAGATGCTGCCCCCTGCTCCTGCCCTGCCCGTGTCCTGCTCTTGCCCCTGTCCTGCCCCTGCCCCTGTCCCTGTCCTGCCCCTGCCCCTGTCCCTGCCGCTGGCCCCGGCACACCCGCCACTCAAAGCCGGCGCTCCGCGCTGGGGAACGTAGCCACCCAACTTTCTCAGAAGTTCATTGAAATGCTAGCGGGAGGTGATGTTGTTCTGAGTGTTGGGATGCCAGGTGAAAGCTCAAAAGTAAAAACGTCCGCTTTCCTGGATCTCGGTAACTAAATCGTGTCACAGACTATCTCAGAGGGGGAAAAAAAAAAAAAAAGAATTTGTTTTATGAGTCATCAGCTGAGTGACACCTGAGAAGATGTAAGAACAAGCAAGACATATCCAGGTTCTTGTGTTTCATATGAAACTTCTGTTAATGTTGAATTGCTTTTCTTTCTCAATCCACACTCTCCTTCCCCCCGCCCAAATAGAAATTAACATCATTAGAAGGAGGAAATGTAGCTAACAGAGAGCTTTCAGAAATATTGTGATACAGATGACCCTGAGGATAGAATGCTTCATTGGTTTAACTCTGCTTGCCCCTGCCTCCCCACAGTTAAAATAATTTCATTTTCATTTCCCTTGTTATTTATTACTTTTCCTATGGAAAGAATAGTTCTGTTTAGTTCTGTTTCTAAACAGAAAAAAAAAAAAAATTTTTGGTCTTCATATTGAAAGTAAAGCATGTGATGTTAAATATTTTATTAGATAAAGAGGCAGCACTGTGCATTTGTTTGGATTAATATGGCTGTAGATAAGCATACATGTGCATATAACTTTGAGTATGTTAAGCTTTTCCACAGAGACCTAAAGCGTATATACTTTATTTGAAACTCTTCATTGTTTTGTCAGTTGGCATAGTTCATTTCATAGGAGCTACATTGTTTAAACCAATGTGGAATAGCTGATGAATGACATAGGATATATTTTTAAAGAAAGTGATGCCAAAATTTTCATGAATATTGGAGGTTATTCTGAACTGAAGTTATGCTTATCGTAGGATTCAATACAAAATGTTATTGAGATACACTACAAAAACAGGTAAAACAAAACAAAATTATCTCTTCAAGGTTTCTGAACTGAATAGAAGGGGTTAAAAACTGGTACAAAAATAATCTCATTCTATAAATTTTATATTAGGTGTGTCAGTGATCTGAGAATCTTCAGAGATCTGCATACTGACAGAAACTTACTGAATTTTAGTGGCACCACTTGATTTGTCCGTAAGAGTTGACTTGCTAGAGTAAACTTCCACATCGCATACATACTCTGTGATAATATAGACCTGATTTATTCTTACTGCTCTTGGGTTTTTATAGTTCATTTGTTCCATGTTTTTCATTCATTGCTTCTGAAACAACATCAATCAGTCATCAATAGCTCTTAGTCTTGTTGAAGGAATATGCTAAAATCCATTCAGACATAAAAGAGCTAAGGCAATAAGATACCATTTTATTATTAATGAAAATGCCACTTTTTGAGATATGAAAATGTTTCAGATAGTTTTAAAGTCTGCGACTTCCCTTTCTCATTTTCCATCTAAGAACCTTTCATTTACCAGTGTGAATTTTGAATGCTATGGCAAGAGGTGGTCAAGTGCTGCAGAAATGGCACTGCTGTGCTTGAAAGCTCTGTGATCCAACAATCTTCTAATGCTCTGACAAGTTATGTCTCACCCCTTCTGTAGAAATTAGTCTTTTTATAAATGGTGCCAACTTCTTTCCTCCATTATGACTATAGGATATGTAAACTACCATTCAGTCCTGAACGATAGACACTACCAAGTACACACAGAGATGAATATGTGGGACTTCCATCAAGCCTTCAGGCACACACCTGGGTGTTTGGTACAGTGAGTGTAAAATTGTTAACTCCTGGCTCTCCTTAGTATTTTGTCCTGTACATATTTAGCAACTATTTTAATACTTTGGGACCGTTCGGAAAACAGTATTTTTCTTTTGTGAAAACAGTGAGAATTCAACATTTGAACATATTCCAATATAGACCATATCCACAATATTTCAAATGTAGTGAGCAGGAGTTCTCGGGGCAGTATTAGCTAGGAATCCGATAGTAAGAAATAACATGAGAAGCAGGTAGACAAGGCAGCTTTAGGTTTATGCTTGGGATTAACAAGTACTATTAATATGTATGTACAAGTGAAAATTACACTTTTTTTTTTTCC
Source organism: Charadrius vociferus (assembly GCF_000708025.1). Classification (NCBI taxonomy): domain Eukaryota; kingdom Metazoa; phylum Chordata; class Aves; order Charadriiformes; family Charadriidae; genus Charadrius; species Charadrius vociferus. The sequence goes on along the minus strand of NW_009648555.1, from coordinate 72,858 downwards.
TTTGGCTTCTACTTGGGATCCTTGTATCCCTGAAAGACTTTTGGTTGGATTTTAGTGGTTTCTTTTTTTCCCCCCTGGTTGCTCCCCTCTGCTTGATACATGAATTCTGTACTGAAATACTTTTTCAGACCATCTCCTGTGCGGAATTCCTGATTTTGGCTATTTGTGGTTTTGTAGTTACTCTGTTTTCACATCTAAGTTTAACGCTTAGATGAATGATCTTGAATTCTTAATTTTACTTTTAATATTCTGTTAGATATTATGGAATGTATTTAATGTGAGAGCATGGCTGGGTAATAACAAGTACATTCTACTTTATTAATTTGGTTTTGTATTCTTCTGAAGAACATCCTATCATGTTAACTGTACAGGTACTTATGTGTACAATTAAGGTTATGTGGATAGTCCCATTGGCATTGAGAATACTGAAGGGTTAGACTTCATGCATGATATAAAGTACTGACATAATGGTTCTACGTTCCATATTGTACTTGTCAAAAAAAAAAGTTTTACAGTGAACAATTAGTGTTAAAACACTATTTGATTGCTTGAAAACTTGCATATCAAATTGTTTTAGAGCTTGCATGACAAATTTGGCAATAGCTGCAGCAGATATTTAAATATAGGTTCTATTTTGATCTTAATTTTGTAAGAAAAAGCTGTTAGAAAAAAAATCTATATAATGAATTCACAATTAAGATTTATGAGCACAAAACACCTGGAAAATACTAGTGCTAAGATTTTCTGTATAGCCATTAGCTCCTTTGAGTTTATAATGGAGTTTTTGCATAATAATGATAGCATTTTTTCACATGACATATTAATCAACCCTCAACATCAATTGTATTCACCTAAGAAGCAAAGAGTCAGTATTTTCTTTCCTCTTTCCTTAGAGAATGGTAGCATGCTTTGCTTGCTTTACACTGTCCAAATCCTACGAAGATGAGCCCTCAGCACTGTTCACTACACTCAGTACGTGCTTCACAAACTATTCATGGGTTTATTTTCAAAACAGCCCAATTTTGCAGTGGAGGGGTAAAACAGAGAGATAAAAGTGAAAAAGAGTTGCGTTGCTAGTTTCAAAGCACACAGCATTTTTCTCCTACTACATTCTGTGTTCTCAGTTGCACCTGTAAGTGACGAGCCCTTCTGTAAACCAGTCCCAGCCTCCTTTGGCTGTGTGCAAGAGGAATGAGGAACGCAGGATTCAATTAACATTTTGCTAAAGAGACAGCTCCAAGAAGGATATGCTAGATATGCCTAACCCACATAAAGCAAGCACTGACAGTGCAGAAGTCTTTCATAAAACATAGAAGTATTTGAAAATACAGCTTCTGAAAGAAGATGGCAAGTTGTCCCACCGTTAGATACTGTACAATAGAGGACTGGAAAGCAAGAATTGAAAGGAATGAGTACTGTTCCATCCTCCCACAGCAGAATTTCACACTCATATCTTGCTTCACTAGAAGAAGTCTTGAGGAAAAAGCATTTTCTATTGTTTCTGTCGAATTTGTCACTGGGAAGTAAAAAATTCAGTATAAACGGGAATCCAAAAGGTTAAAAAGTGAGAGCATAATTTTGTAATTCAAACATTAACTGAGTAATTTAGTTTACAAGTCTCTATGCTCAAAACTATTTATTTAAATTAAATCCTTATTTGAGAAGAAACAATAATAATGATCAGGGTAGAATCAGGAGCATAAAAATGTGTATTTTTAAACTATAGAATCAAAACTGTTGGATAAACATTTCTTTTGTATTTTTCTGTTCTAATCTCTGAAATCTTGCATTTTGGTAGTTTTTGCCATTAGTCTCTCCCACTTTCAAGTTTTCCTCCTTTTCTCTTAGCAACCTACCACCTTGTGGTTAGCATGCTGCTATAGAAAGTTATTAGTTTGAAACCTGTCGGGATGAGCAAGAATTTCAGCTTTCTAATTTAATGAGAGAATATTTTGATCATTTTAGAAAACATAGATAAAATTGTCATCAAAATTTACAGCTTAAGTACTTGATGTACTGTTGTATATGTATCTAATCTCAAGAGAGGACTGTGAGCTCTGCTTTCTAAGTAAATGGAGTTTCCTGTTTATAGCTTTGACCTTGGTACCTGAGCATAAAAAAAGAGGGGATTCAAGACACCTTCTTGTGTCTTAATCTACCTTGTAACCTCTCACAGCTTTACGCATTTTCTCAACTGACTGTGGCCATGGCCTTTCTGAGGCACTATCCTCTTGGTGTTATTTAGATATCAAAATATGAACTGCAGATACTACTGTGATAGCTAGATCCTAAAATTAGATAGTATAGACATCATATTTATAGCTGGTTATGTTTTCCATTGACTTGGCTATCTCATATAGATTGCTCTGTTAGGAATGTAATTTAATGGTAGAGATGGAATATAGATCACACAACTCTGCATTTCTAGGTTATGGAATCAGAAGAGAATAATTCATTTGTCTTTACTGTGAGCTGGCTTTTCAACTCAATTATTAAACTTTTAAAAACAGTTATATAACTTCTATGCTTTTATACTTATACTTTTGACTTTCATAACAAAAGAGTCAGGGTTTATACACAGTACAGACCACAGACCTTTCTCCTCCTTAGTTCTGATTCATTCTCAGAGGATGCATGCTCTATACGTGGGATGCAAAAGAATCTGGTGATAGAAATAGTGCATGGTCCTATAGCTAAAGACTGTATGTGTACATAGATGGAATTAAATTAAAGTAACAAGGAAAATCTAGTTCTAGAATTTCCTAGCTGTGAAGTCTTTGGCTTTGCTTCTTCCAGAACAGCATTTCTGATGTGACTTGACTTGACACACAAGTCACTTCATGTGCTGTCATTTCTTTTGTCTACCACTTGGATGCAGGACTGAAACTTGAGGGTTCACTGTCTATCCCACTGCCACTTGAACTGATAGAATAACTGTTAGCAGAAGGATGTTCTTAATTTTTGTATGGATAATTACAGTGGTGATGGCCTACTCTCTCTACAGAAAGATGGGGGAATACGACAGCTGAAGGGATAGCAAGTCTTCAAAGTCTTCTGTTGCATTCGAGATCCTAGTGGCAAACACAGACTCCTACACTTTTCTTCGTGGCGCTCCCAAAATTCCTTTTGTTCCATCCTCTTTAAACTTTTTGTCTTAATTATATGTCCTCCATCTGGATCTTATTCTAGCTTTTTTCCCTTCTTCCCACAGTCTCAAACTATTTCTGACTGCCTTGTTCAAATGCTAGGTTCCTTACCCAGTGTTACTTGACTTTACTGGCTTCTCTTACGATCTACATCCTTGGTTTACTGACCAAGTTACTTACTGTAATGCAGAACTGTCCATTCTTTCCTGTATCTTGTCCTAGATAGTTTCGCAAATTAAGTCCAGTTGTCCCCTAGTTCCTTAACAACTTGTCAGACTTCTTATTCTTCTGTTTCTCTGCCACTGTTTCCTAATCTTTGAATTTCAGAATCCTTTACAGCTTCCTCCAGCTCCTTTCTCAGTTTTAATGGAACCCTAATAGAATTCCCATTCCTCTATTTTCTCCCCAGCTCCCAGTTTTACTGTGTTTCTCTGACCTGTTTCCTCACCTGCTGCCAAGTTGATGGTACCATTTGCTATGTTTAATGGGTCAGTAAGACACTTGAGTTTGAGTAATTCATTCTGTCAGTGATGGGGATTTATCTTATCTCTTTCTTAGGTGCACATTGTGGAATACGGTGAATTGTCTTCCAGACATGCCTATTTCTCTTCACTGAGTGTAGCAGTAGTGTAAAGTGGCTAGTTCAGATTTAAATGTTCAATTTAAATGTTTAATGTTCAATTAAATTTGAGAAAATGAACATCATTTGAAGTCTACATTGCCAATTCAAACTGTTCTAAAAGGAGAGAATTAATTAAATCTTGGTAGATTTTCATAGCTTTAGTAAAGAGCATATCTCTCATCACAATAAATGTAAGGGTGCTGCTCTGAAACATGGGCCCACTAAATCCACTAGAAAGCAAGACTCGACAGTTATTTTTGTTGTTGTTATCCATGTACTTTAAACACTGGCTAAACCAACATTTTTTTCCTCTGGACTTATTTTCAGAAATGCTTGCACTGTTTTGCCGGAATATTTCCAAAATATTCAACATGAAGAAAGGATTTGGCAATGAAAATATCAGCTGCACAGAGATTGGCTAAATCAGTAAAATACCTCTGAAACTATGGTTGTCTTAAGGGTAATACGGTAACATCAAACAACCTTAGAAAAGGGAAATGCTGTTCAGCTTTTCCATAGTAAAAGTGAAAGCACGAACAGAGAAAAGCAGCTATCTCTGGAAAATCTAACTGATGCTGAATCTTTATAGGTAAGCCTGCAGAAATACTGTTGGCTTGAATATCTGTCTTCCCCCCCTCCGATAAAAACAGTTTTGTAATAATGATAGTATGGACTTATATAGGTCTATATGTGCACAGAGATGTCTCAATCTGTATCATCTGCATTTCTCTATATAAACATCATAATACATACATATATAAAAAATGCATACATGCATACATATTTTATATATTTATGCATAAGCGCATACTTTTAATCTTTAGATTCTTACACAGTTATTAATGAAAAATATAATTGATTACCCTATGTTATTTTTTGTGAGCAATGAAGTTCACTTAAATTGTACACATGGAAAAAAATTAGAGCATATTGTTGGAATCTGCTAAATTCATAAGGATGGTGCTACTACATATAGGTTAACATATTCTTAACACGTGATCATTGCTTTCTAACAGCTACTTCTTATCCTTGTGACACATTTTTTTTTACACCGTGTTGCAAGCAGCTTAAGAGATTCCTTTTTCCTTTTATATCTCAAACTTGCATTTTTTAGGTAAAAGCTGCTCCTTAAGTATTATGCTGTGATATTTTTGTAGAATTTCCTAGTATACAAATTTCCTGGTGGTGTTTGAACCATTTTTTAGAATATAGGATTGATGACCTAAAAAACTATTTGCACTAGGGAAATAGCTAGATGTGCCATTAAAAGTTTCAGAAAGGAAATCTGTCCTGCAAAAAGTTGAGAACTGCTGCAACTTCCACAGAAAGATAAATAACTGTCTAGTCATCCCTAGTAATACTAAAGGAAAAACAAAAACCCACAACATCCCTCCACATAAACTATGAAACGCATAAAATTAGATTTTATTGTTCCTTCCACCCTAACCATATGGAAAAAGCAACACTGTTTTGACCTTATGGTATCTTTTTTCTGTTATTGTTGAGCTGCTTTGTGCAAAGCTCAAAGAGGAATCCAAAATCAAATCAAATAAAATATCACAAACAATCTTTTCATCTGAATGGGCATAAACACACACTTATACCCTTTTTGCTGAATGTAGTCCTAGGATTGAATCCTATTTGGGCTCCTAATTCTTTCTAGTGATTCTTCAACTGTTTGATTGATACCAATAAATAGGCTGTATTTAAAGAGAGAAAATGCAGGATACATACCTAATGCATAGTTTAGTTGTGCTGTGTGGTTTTGTTGAAACTGCCTTCTCCCAGAATATCTTATAGTTTAGCAATGAATAAGTTCTTTCAGAGCATAGAAGTTGTCTTATGTTTCTTGTGCAAGTGTCATAAGAATGGAGAACACATGCAAATGACCAGTGCATCTGTATTTGCAAGAATATGTGGCACTTCAGATACTCAACTTTCTGTTCTTCGATAGACTTCTGGCTGCCTATGGAGATGTAAGTTCTTTTTGTGTTTTAAACAGGTTAAGTGTGTCACTGATCCAGGCCTTCAGTTGACCTGGTTCACCACTTTTTCTCAAATTCCTTGTTATTTCTCTACTATTTCTCTATTTCTCTGAAATATTTCTCTATTTCTAATTGGAATCTCGAATAATATTAGTATACATCCATTCATTATTAATCTCCACATGCACTGTTACATTTTTATGCATGCATTTCAGTTATGATAATTTTTGAATGTCTGAAAGAATATTTTTATAAAAGGATTTGTCACAGATTTTTATAGTAATCATCATGTAAAATGTACACCTTCTGCATGTAATGTCTGGTGACTCTATTTATGCAAGTTGAATTTTTTTTTGTCAGTTGTTTTGTCTTAATTTTTATTATTAGTTTATCCACGACGATAACCTATTTTTTATATAAATTATCTGAAGTTCAGAAAAAAAATGCCCCTAAAAGCACCCCTAAAGTAGCACTAGTAAGAACAACTTCAAAATATATAAGATTCAAAACAAGGAAGGAGAGAGGAGAAAGAGGGGGAGAGAGAAGTAAAGAATATGAAATAAGCAACTCAATTTTTTCAATTAGTGGTAACATTTTTTTTAAATCTTTTTAGTCTTCTATTGACAAGACACAAAGACTACAAACTACTGTCACAATTCAGAAGATATTTTGAATAGAAAATGATTCAATAAATAATTGTTAATCAACAATGCCTTCACCATCATATTGATTATAATTAATCCTCCTGAATTGAGTTTTGCATATCTTGACTGGAGATATTTTAATTTAGAAGATTAATGACTTTTGTTTGAAAATATAATAGTCTTTGAGAGGATTGAAATTTAGATGGAAGTGAATGCTTCTGTACACTTTGTCTGGGGTGGAAATGGAATTTATGAAAACTGCTATAAAAAGGATGCAACAGGAAAGCCTTGTTCACATGCAGAATTAGAAACAATAGTTGTATCAGGTGGAATTCTTCATATGTTTATTTTGGGCCTGGTACTTTCATTGTAGTCACTAATGACTAAATAATGAAATAAAGCATATGCTTCTTAAAAATGAAGATTAAAGGATTCTTAGAGGATTCATCAGTATGTTACAGGAGAGAATTAGAATGCAAAATAATCTTGAAAAAAACAGACATCCTCTGAAAGCATGAATATGGAATAGTTCAACTTGCTATCCTGTCACAAGAATAATCAGCAGAGATACCCAGTGGGATCAAATGTCTAGATAGCATTTCTGCAGAAGTCTTGCAGTTAGTAAACAGCAAGAAAAAATATGAGTCAACAATGCTGTGCTGCTGCTGAAGCTTAATCTTAGGAATATATAAACACATTCATAACGTGCAAAACAACTTAATAATTCTTCTTCTCTGATCGGTTTTGATAGACCCTCAGTTCTACTATATTGTCCAGGACAGTCAAGAAATGTATGGATTGTTTGGAGAAATTCCAGTTAAAAATCATTAGAATTTTAGGAAACATATTGTACCACAAAAAAATTAAACATAGGAAGTAATATTTTTTTTTAAAGATTCGATAACACTATTTGTCTACTTTTCCTATGAAAGGAATGTTGGAAAATACTTAAAAGATTTAAATCACACATAAGATGATCAATAAGAAACTGATTCTACAGATACTGATGCACAGGAACAGAGTTCCTGGGAGTGGTGTGGACTATTTGATATCTGGGATTAGAAGAAGAGGTTAGATAAATGTCATATCATGACATGGTTAAGCACGACAGCTCTTTTTCCTTGAAGAAGGAAGTGCATTAAATAATCTCTCACAAACTATCAGCCACTATCTTTCTATAAAAAGGTTGGCTACAGATGCTGACAATGAGTTTAAAAAACTCTATCCTTTCATATAGAATCATAGAATGGTTTAGGTTGGAAGGGACCTTTAAAATCACTTCGTTTCAATGCCCCTGCCATGGGCAGGGTCACCTCCTACTAGACTAAGTTACTAACCAACAAGGCCATCCAACCTGGCCTTGAACACTTCCAGGGATGGAGCATCCACAACTTCTCTGGGCAACCTGTTCCAGTGTCTCACCATCCTCACAATAAAGAATTTCTTCCTAATATCTAATCTATATCTCCCCTCTTTCAGTGTAAAACTGTTACCCCTCATCCTATCGCTACACTCCCTGATAAAGAGTCCCTCCCCATCTTTCCTGTAGGCCCCTTTGAAGTACTGGAAGGCTGCTATAAGGTCTCCCCGGAGTCTTCTCTACTCCAGTTGGGCTGAACAAGCCCAACTCTCTCAGCCTGTCTTCAGAGGAGAGGTGCTCCAGCCCTCTGATCACCTTTGTGGCCCTCCTCTGGACCTGCTGCAACAGATCCATGTCCTTCTTATGGTTGGGGCCCCCTGAGCTGGATACAATATTCCAGTTGGAGTCTAACGAGAGCAGAGGCGCAGAATCCCCTCCCTCCACCTGCTGGCCATGCTTCTTCTGATGCAGCCCAGGATATGGTTGGCCTTCTGGGTTGCTGAGCGCACATTGCTGGCCTATGTTGAGCTTCTCATCCACTAACACCCCCAAGTCCTTCTCCTCGGGGCTGCTCTAAATCCCCTCTCTGCCCAGCCTGTATTTGTGTGTGGGATTGCCCTGGCCCATGTGCAGGACCTTGCACTTGGCCTTGTTGAACTTCATGCAGTTTGCAGAGGCCCACCTCTCCAGCCTGTCCAGGTCTGTCCAGCTTCTGTCCAGCACGTCAACTGCTCCACACAGCTTGGTGTCATCGGCCAACTTTCTGAGGGTGCACTCAATCCCACTGTCCATGTTGTCAACAAAGATGTGGGGATTAAAAGTTTTTTATCATCCCATTTTTACAAGATTATTTGGATATATCTTTTATAATTTAAGTACATCCTGTCTTTACATTTTGTGCCTTCCTCATTTGATTTGCACTTCCACTGGAGTACTCTGGTGTCCCAAATCACACAACTACGCATAACCAAAATCAGTCCCCATCATGTTAAGCATTTAACATACACACATGCTCATATTATAAAGATCTCGGAGTTTAAAGAAATTATACTGATTGGAAGTCAATGCCAGTACTATTATCTCTTTTTTTTAAGACAGAGCACTGAAGCAAAAGTAACTGAAACTTATACACTGAATCTAGCTATTTTGAGTCTGAGTCCTTAAAGGCAAGACCTTATATCTTCCTCAAATAAATGCAGTGAAATAAGTGAATCCACAGTACCCGTAAAAATGAACTTAAAGTTAGTTTTGGCTTTGCATGGCAAGGTTTTGGTAGCGGTAGGGCTAGAGGGATGTCTTCTGTGAGAAGCTGCTAGAAGCTTCCTTGATGTTCCATAGAGCCACTGCCAGCCGGCTCCAAGATGGACCCACTGCTGGCCAAGGCTGAGCCCTCAGTGATGGTGGTAGCGTTTCTGGGATAACATATTTAAGAAGAGGGAAAAAAATAATAATGTGTGGCAGCAACTGGGAGAGAGGGGTGAGATAAACAACTCAGCAGACACCAGGGTCAGTAAAGAAGGAGGGCAGGGAGGTGCTCCCGTTGCCAGAGCAGAGAATCCCCTGCAGCCTGTGTTGAAGACCATGGTGAGGCAAGCTGTTTCTCTGCAGCCCATGGAGGTTAATAGGAGTTTAATGGTGGAGCAGATATCCACCTGCAGCCTGTGGAGGAACCCCTCTGGAGCAGGTGGATACCCAGAGGAGGCTGTGACCCTGTGGAGATCCCACGTTGAAGCAGGCTTCTGGCAGGACTTGTGACCCCGTGGAGAGAGGAGCCCACACGGGACCAGGTTTGCTGGCAGGACTTGTGACCCTATGGGGGACCCACGCTGGAGCAGTCTGTTCCTGAAGGACTGCACCTCGTGGAAGGACACATGTTGGAGAAGTTCATAGTGACCTGTCTCCTATGGGAGGGACCCCACGCTGGAGCAGGGGAAGAGTGTGAGGAGTCCTCCCCCTTGAGGAGGAAGGAGTGGCAGAGACGTGTGGTGAACTGACCACAACCCCCATTCCTCGTTCCCCTGCACCACTTGGGGGAAAGAGATAGAGAAAAATGGGAATGAAGTGGAGCCTCGGAAGAAGGGAGGGGTGGGGGGAAATTGTTTTAAGATTTGGTTTTTATTTCTCATTTGGATTCTCTGTTTGGATTATTAGTAAATTAAATTAATTTTCTCCAAGTCAAGTCTGTTTTGCCAGTTACAGTACTTCATGAGTGATCTCTTCCTGTCCTTATCTCGACCCATGAGCCTTTCATTATATTTTCTCTCCCCTGTCCAGCTGCGGAGGGGAGTGATAGAGTGGCTTTGGTGGGCACCTGGCATCTAGCCAGGGTCAACTCACCACAGTGTATAATCAAAACTCTAAAATTTTAATTACATGAAATTTAGTGTGTTCCTTTTTGTGTACCATCTTCATTGATATACCCCCAATGAGCCTGTTCAATGTCATATTTCTCATTATGTCATCTTAAAAAGATTGTGGAAAACATCAGTAAGATTTTTGCCTTTAGAAACAAATAATGAATTAGATAGAAAATAAAGACTTAAAAGTAGTTTTGTATAGTTTCCTAATACCACTAAATATTCTCTAGTACCATCTGTCTCACCACCATCTAAGTTGTTTGGTTGATTTCTCTTCAGGTGACACTGTTTTCATGCCTGGCTTCAAGCATTACTTAGGCTCAGATTTGAAATAATATTTTTTTTTATGTGCTAGGCTCTTATTCCTCTTGTAACAAGGGAGTATACAGCATGAAAAGTGTAACTCACAGAATCAGACATGGTTGTCTAATCAAGGAGATTGCTGTCTGAAGTGTCCTGTTTCCTGATTCCCTGATTGGGAATTTTGTGGCAAAAGAAGGCAGGGAGTAATTAAGAAAGGAAGGAATTTGCCTTGTCTTATGAACCCTCTTCTAAGAGGCTTTCTTCTGAAGGAGAAATCTATTGGAAGGTTTCTTTCCAAATTTTAGTGATTAAGAACTGGTACAAATGTTTCTTAAATCTTTTGTCTGGTATTGAAATTAATTCTCTTGTGCATGACAGAAGACTGTTTTGAAAAGATGAGTGAAAAATTCAAGATATAGAAAACTAAAAAATAGTAAGATTAATTAACCTCAAGAAAGAATCTTGGAAAGAACTTTTTTTTTTTTTCTGCAGACTAATTGTGATATTACAACAGAAGTGTATCTAGGCATATGTTATTTTGCAAGGTGAAGTTAAACAACTTCACTCTTCAGGGGCTTGTTTTTCTCTCTTGCCTGTTTGTGTAGTCTAAACAGAGCCGCCCATGATTACTGTGCTGTAGGAAAAGCTCAAATATACTTCAGGATTTTTAGTTTGTTTTGCTTTTTATGTTAACATATGAAAACAGCAGTTGAAAAAAAAAACCAAAAACCACCCAACAGATGGTTTGTGCATTCTGTTACAAGCAGATGATAGGTGCTCTGATTAGTATTATGCAGATAACATTGTCTGCTCAAAGTTTTGAAGAAAGTATGATTATGGCCTAGATTAAACAGAAAAATGTCAATATGCCTTTTTTAATGTTAAAAGGTGAAGAATCTTATTCCAACATACGCACATTTGTATGTTTCTTTGTTTATAGATATAGATAGACAAGCTGGGAAACCAGGAACAATGCTAATTTTGGAAGTACTACTGCCTCTCTATTCAAATGTCATGTTTTGCTTAGATGTCCCAAACTTCGCCGTCAGGGCCACAACACTAATATAACTTTTATTTCAGCACTTTTGAGCATATTGAAACGCCTAGTAGATGGGTCCCAGTTTCCTCATTAATGTGTATTTGTTTTTATTTTTTATATTTCTTCATTACTTTTTCAATTTTTTCCCAGAAAAAAAATAATACAGATAACGATATTACCTTTTTTCCTTTTTTTGTTAAAACACTATATTGAAGGAGAGTCTGGTGGAGCTCAAAAAAAATACATTTCACCTTCAAATGCAGGTGAAACTTAATTTATCTAGGATTCTTTACCATTACCATAACAGGCAATTTTTCTGACAGAGACTGAATTCCAGCATCCTTTCAGAGTAAGCAGCAGTTGTAATGACTCCTCTCCAGTTTCGTAGATGTTTTTTTTTCTCTTCAGGAACAGAACACTGTCTAAAAACTTAAGTTAAAAAATGAACCAAACAAACACAAACCTCATGACAAGTTTCAGAATATCAAAACTCAGTTTAAAGCTGATCTAATATAAAGATAAGTGATCTCTCAAAACCAGGTATTCTTAATGACTATTTCTGTAAATTATATTGCGTGCATTGTCTTTGCTGTGTGGATTTTCAGAAAATTTTGTAAGCTTAGGTGCATTTTTGTGACTTTTTCTGTAACTTATTCCTCTGTAATATTAGTCGTCTTTTTTAAATTTCTTGTCAGAGTTAAGTCTAGAAAATTTCCACACTGCACTGTAGAAGTTTCAGAACATTATTAGGAATTGGAAACGTGGATGTAATTGGAAAACCAAAACACAACATACCAGAAACCTGAAGCAAAAGCTGCACAAATAAATCTTTCACAGCTTCCAGTGATTGTATTCTTGGCAACTCTTTTAAGTACTTGGAAATTTGTTTTATTGGGACCAGCCGTATGTTATTAAGTTTAAAAGCATATCTTCTGTCCAAATTTAAAACTTACAGTTCATGTTGCAATAAATGATAACAGAAGATAAAAACTTAGAAAATTATTTCTTTTTTTCCAGTCTGTGATTATCTTGTATAATAATGTCTGAATTTTAAGTGTGCTTTTTAAATGAGTCAACCTTATAGCAAGTTTCTTTAGGCTTGTTTGAATATTAATGGAGACTAAATTGTGTTAAAAAATAATCCTGTGTATACAGGGTAATCATTCTATTCTAATTCAGTTCGCTGTGGAAGGGTCAGTCAAAAAAAGATTTGGTGTTTCTTTTCTGTACAGAAAATCAGAGATAAACTTTTCTATGTAGTGGTTTTGGCAGTGTTAGGTTAATGATGGGACTCAATGATCTTAAAGGTCCCTTCCAACCTAGATGATTCTGTGATTCTATGAATTCTCCATGAAAACATTTTTGCAAGAAAATACTGTCTTATGAAAAAAATAAGAGGAAGGAGTGTTTCCACTGCATGATTTGTTGGTTTAAAATGAGTAATTAAGAAGATTTTTGTAATTACTGAAATATCCTGTATGGCATATGAACAAAAAGGTTACAGTCTCATTTGTACCTCAAAGATCATAATTAGATAGTTAAAAAGCCTGAAGAGTGTTACAAAAACTAATACTGAATGATTCAAATGAATGTGTTGAAATGAGTCAGTTAGAACTTTTTATTTACTAATTTTTGAACTCTGCTTCATGAAATCATCAAGGTTCAGACTGCATTGTCAGAATCTTGGAAAATTATTAATCTCAATATCCTATCAAATGGCTGAAGAGATGGTTACAAGTTTAGTGGAATACGGAAAATATATTTTGTTATTAGTACTGAGATCACAGATCCTATTTTTGGGAATTTTGCCATTGCATGAATGTTTTTGAAATGTGTACTTTTTTTGTTGATATAAGCTCTCTCTGTGTATACTTATCTCACTTCAGTAATCTTTTATTTTTTCGAGTGTCCTATGTTTACACATACTTGGTATATCGCTGAAAACAGCCAAGGATTTAAATAACAATAATCAGCTTTAGAGGGATAAACTTTACCATATACCTTGCCTTTTTAACAAATATACTCAATTAGTCTTATATTAAAGTTTATACTTCACTATCAACATAATATTTCAACCTTATTTTCCATTTCTGCTAAGTACTCTGTAAGATATAGCGTCAAAGGGGAATGAGCCATAGCAGTCTTATGTCAGAAGTACCATTTTTGTTAAAAGCTTAATAGGGGCAAAAAGGCAGTATTATTCTTCTTAGCCTTTTGTCACATGCTGTGTACTGCATTAGAAAATAATTTTTGAGAATAGAAGAACAGCTCTTAGTTGTTATAATTAGAAAAAATCAAGAGAAATGGCATGCAAGCAAGAGGAAGAGTACTAAATTTTTAGCAACCCTCTTCACGCTTCCGTAACTTTTCTTAGTACTATTTTTGTGTATTGGATTATCTGGTCCAAAACAGTTTAACAGCTTTGTTAAATTTTCTTTGCTAAAACTGCAGTCAGTCAGCATTGATTAGGCTATTTTAGCCTTGTTTTTACAGTGATGTATTAGTTTACTAATAGGAGCTTGTCCAATTTAATTTCACTCACCTAAAAGAAAGACATCTAGTCCAGTAGTCATCTAGCCAACCTAATGGACTCAACAGTTGAATGTAGCTTAACTTAACAAAGATGTGGCATACGCTGCACAAAATGAGTACTTTGTCTGTGTGAGGAAAATATGTGCATTAGTTAAACAAGTGAAAGTAGAAATTCATTATACAGTCCAAAGATAACTTCAAATGGTTATGCAAGTGCCAAAGTGTCTGACATTCAACTATTTGGATGAACCTTAGTTACCAGTACTCAAACAGTACTATTGTTCGCCTGCTGTAGATGCACCACAGAATTAATGGTGGCAAGATAAGCTTATAAATAAAGGTATATGAGCATAATACTTTAACCTCTGAATGTTTCTGCATGTTTTAAGTTTGATTTCCCTTCAGATCAGATTTTATACCATCTCAATGTAATTTTGTGTTATACGTCTTGTATCCCAACCTTTTCTGATTGTCACATCAGAAAAAAATGATGTATTAGGATAAGTACCCCAAATAATTATGTTCATACAAATTTTTTAAAACACTGTCATTTGAACATGGCAGACTACATACCACCACCCAAGTACTTTGTGAAAGGATAACATATATCTCTGAAGAGATAACAGAAAAATCTTGTTCTAATTAAGCCCAAAGATCAAAAATGCATAAGAAATTAAGCCTCACTAGTTCTGATGCTCACAGAATTATTTGTTTAATTTTTTTGCAGTGTGATTCTTCCTGTGTATAGGAGAGTATTAACTTTAAATTAAAATGTTAACAACCAAGTCTTGGTTAAAAACTAACGTCCCTCTGGTGATTGTTAGGAATCTGATATTTTCATTGTAATTGACTGTAAATCACTGTAATGATTTTTAACTGAAAAAATAGATCTGAGTAAGTATAAAACAAAACAACTGAAAAAAATTGTTGCAAGGAGAATGTGAACTGCTACTGTTGTCATGACAATTTAATTCATTTTATTTTATAGGTACATCAATTTAGGAGCATTTGCAGGGAAAGTTATTGCATCTTAGCTGAGGAACAGTAGTATCTTAAGATAGGTCATCTTGTTCTCTTGCTACCATGTGCCCATATCCTAAGACTGAAAATTTTAAATGTTAAGAGTTTCACTTTATTCAATAAAATAGAAGAATGAAAGATGTTGGTTGTCTTGTATTATCCAATGTTCTTGATTTACATCTAGGTTAGTAGCCACAGACCTGAAAAGTCTGAAAGGAGTTGAGCTTGGAAAGGAGGGTGATCCACTTTGCTCCAAAACTGGTTGTGAAGGGCTCCACATTATTGGTCTAGACTGAAACTAGGATTGTCTACATATATTTATTATTTCGTTGCTTAGAAGATTCTCAGGTCTGAAGCAGAATATTAATTTTGTTAAAAGAAACTGAAATCTTAGTAGTGTGGTAGAAAGAGGCATTTTAGGTCTTCATATAACAAGGGAAGCAGGATCATAATTCTTGAGTGAGAAGATAATAATTGAGATAGAGTATCTCAAGTCATTTTAGTCATTTACATTTAGATTACTTATTTTGGTGTGTTTTTCTATGCTCTATAGCCAATGGAGAGAAATATGTACTTTAAGCCATGGTTCAGCTGACATATGTCAGATGTCTACAGTAATATTGAACAGATCATACTTCAAAAGTGCTTAGATTTCTGTAGTACCCATCTTACGTTCCTATAAAGGTTCTTTAAGTATAGAATAATGTGTAGTAGACTAGAACAAGGTGGAATCTGATTTGTACCCTTCCAATGTGCTTTCTTTACTGGGAAGGCAGCCTAAGTCTCATCAGCTTAACCTAAAATGATAGAAAGCATGAATTAAAAGACATTAAACATGATTTAATGGTAGAAGCAAAGAATGATTTTTAACTGCTGTCTTTCATAGATAGGTGTAGTTAGTTGAAATTAAATCTACTCCTACAAAAAGGACATTAGATTAAAAAGTGTAACTCCATTTGCAGAAAGCTCTAAGCAAAAGATGATAGAGAACAAGAATTGCACAATACAGATCTTTATAAGGAAAACTTTATAAACTACAAAAATTGACATGTAAAATGACAATTTCAGAAGGTAAATACAATTTTTAAAGCTACTCTTGCAATTTAAAGTGGCTTTTGCAGACCAATGCCCATATTTATTTATCTCTGGAGAGATTTAATTTTTAACATGGCTGAAACATCTTTATTCAATAGATTAGAATTATTTTTAAATGTGCTTAAGAGCTACATATAAGAATTTCACTGGAGATACTGGATGAAAATTTGTGCATTCAAACAGAATGCATTTAAATGGAGGCACAGTCTTACAAAGTCCCATAGCTATTGACAATTCTGCTACTAAATTTGACTAAAATAAATTTGACTCTAGTGACCAGTAGTGCCTGATCAAATTTTAGGATTGGTCCAGACCAACTAATTGAAAGTTTTGAAAGAGGGTTTGTAACAATTTCGTTTTATTGGAACCCAGAGGTTATTTTCTTTTTTTTTGTTTCTGTTATGCATTTAACAAAAATAAATAATCAGAAAAGCATCTCTGTAAAGCAGCAATGTAATAAATGTGCTTTCGTTTCCTTTTTAGTGGATATACTTGCTCTCTTTTAAACAGAACTTTCACAAGCTCAACCCTTGTCTTAGTATTTTATAACCTTAAACCTTATAAAACTTTAACTCTGATATAAAAATTTAATACATTAGCAGAAGATAGTTGCTGAATAAGAATGTTTTGAAAGGGATTCTTTAGCACAAAGAAGAAAGCACTGAAGTCATTTGTGAATATTTCATGTTACAAGAACCAGCTTCAATGTCAACCTTCAGGTTTTTTTTTTTGACAAAAAGACCATCAAAAGGTTAGTTATAACCTTTGGAAAAGGTTATTTTAGTAATACCAAGCATAGAAGCATATGAAATGTTTGCAAGCCCTTGTGTGCATGTTTCTGATGTCAATTAAAAATATCATCATTAAGGGATAAGTACATTTTTAAATAAACATTGGTGAAAACTTTACCTTCCAGAAAGTACTTTAAAGGAAAATGTATAAGGGGAAAATGATTGATATGTGCAAACCCCATTTTGTCATGGGAGTTAAATAGTATCAGTTGAATGAGTTTTTAGTTAATTCCGACTGACTATACTATTTTGCTTGGCTGCAGTGGTCCCATTAAAATTAAATAACAAAACCACAAATGCCAACGGCAACAACAACAAAAAACTGCTAAGAAAGTCCACATAAAGAATCATCCCTGAGACCAACAATATTTGGTTACAGTTGGATGGGGTAAACCAGTTATGCCAAGTTCTTCCAGCCTCCAGTAGGCTGCTTAAAGCTATGTTTGGTGGTCCTACATTAATAAAATCATGCCTATCTAGTATGATTGATGGCCATCCAATGTTTTTGTGTCCAATCCTCAACTCAGAAATAGCTTCAAGGACTGAAATGAGGGACGTTCTGTTTCAATCTGTCTTGTCTTTGCTTCCTCTCCATGACCCAGTTGCTCTGTAAGTTTACAGCAGTGTGAAATACAGGTCGCCTTACCACTGCCTAAGCAAGCTGTGGCAAGTACTAATGTGAAGGAAAGATGTATTCAGAACAAAGGAAACAACTTCCCAAATGATCTTTCCTTCTTTCTTCCTTTCTTTCACCCTTTTTCTCCTTTTTCTTCTCATTCCACAGCATTGAGCTGTGTTGCTGTTGTTGCCTCATGAAAATACTACTTCTTAAACTGCAAACATAATAAAATTGCTAGTCATGACAAATGACCCGAGTCAGTCTTTCCTATTAAGTCCACATAATGGCTGCAGTACGTGCTGTGCTGTACTGAAGAATAAAAGAGTATAGCCTCTACATGAACTGCACTACTAATTTTTCCCACAAGTAATTCGGACAACAACGAATTGTCTTCCTCTTTAAGAGTATTTGTAAAGTCTCTACTGCGAGTTTTCTGTAGAAGCAAAAGTTGCCCAGATTGCTGGAACCCTGCACAGATTCTGTGCATTACTTTTTCTTTTATAAAGGTCTGGCTCTAATTTCACTGCATACAAATTTTCATGGGGACTTTCAGAAGATTTGATTCAATGAAACAATATAAAATTGACTCTTCGTTTTACATCTGGAAGGAGTGGACTTAAAAGATAGTACCAATAACAAAGATATTTATTGAAAGATATTACCAGTTACAGTGCAGGAAAGACGGAATGACGAATAAGATGCTCACCAAGGCATCTGTTCTGCTATGGCTTGTGATTCAAGAGATGATTATAAGAAATATTTCTTTTAAATACAATCAGTGTGGTGGTATGTTATGCCTTGTAGACACATACACAAAGAGATTAGTTTTCCATTCTCACAGAATAAAGATACTGAAAAACTGTTAGAAAGAAACTGTGCCTGTATTTTAAGTTTTTAAGAAAAAAATTAAGAAAGTAAAATGTGAATGCTAAAACAAATAGGTTTAAAATTAAATCACTATCACACCACCTTTTTTGAGAAGTTAAAGGTAAAAACCTACTGCCAGCTCAAAGATACCAGCGTCTGACTTAGGAAGTGGCTGGTAACATATATTAACATAAGGAAAGAGAATCAAATACTTTACTGGATTTAAGAAAAAGAAAATTATTCACAATGAATCCAGAGCTTTCTTCTAAGTGGTAATGGCATATTAGAGCCTATTGTTTTTTATGTGTGGGGATTCTTTTCCAGTCTCCTTGAGTCTGGAGTAATCAACACTGAATTTAATGTTCTTTTGTTAACATTTAAATGTATTAGTCAGTCATTCATAAGCGTGAGGTCTTTCATATACCTCTATGATCAGGTTAGATTTGATTATCCTTAATAATTTAAATAAAAAGATTTTACATTCTCATTTTTCATGAGTAAATAATTACCAGCAAACCCAGCAACAGAGATTATTCAGGGGTGCTTCCGTAGAGGTCTCTTCATTATGAAAAATGACCATTCATTCCAATCATTTTTCTGTCTTTTAGCTATTTATTAATTAATTAAAGATCTTCCTCTTCTTTTAAAACAAGATAGGTTCTTTCAGAGGCTTTGATGGGAGAACTTAATAGAATTTTTATTGGAAAACAGAACACGTATTGCTAATACATTATTCACATACTTGAGGATTCCTTCACGTGGCTCAACTAAAACTTGTAAAGACAGGATTTCTTCCATGGAAGCCAGTTTGAGACTTCCAAATGTATCTTATGTATTCATATGTATATGAAGGATATCCTTATTTGATTTTTATATTGATTTCCCTGTAATAGAATTCAGACAATGGCCAGAGCTCTTTTTAAGCTGGTGTCACACCAATAGCTTCTGTCCATTTTTTTAATACCAAAGCTGATTTAAGTAATAGCTTATACAACAGAACTAACAGTTTAACAGTTTTCTATGTATTTCATACACAATTAGTGGGTGAATACCAAGTAATCCGAACAATTTATTATTTTTATTTCATAAATTTATTCCAGAACCTTTTATTTTAGCAATTTCATTTTGTCAGATTTTGTTTCCAGTAAAAAGAAGACATCTGGTCAGAGAACCTACATGTGTTCCTCTGTGGCTGAACTCTGTTGTAAATAGAAAATGAGACAGGATACATGAAAAAGAAAACAAAACAAAATAAAACTGAGTGAAGCATAGGATTTTCCGTATTTCTAAAACCTTGATAAATGCATATTTTTGGGCAGTTTCTTTTCAGGTATGATTCATGCTTTCAGTGTATGGTTTACAGTATTTCTGATATCAATTTCTTGTTCTTTGCTAGAGCTATTGTCTCTATTTCAAATGAGTCTCAAAAAAAAAAAAAAAAGAAGTACATAAAACTGAAAGGTTGTTCAGTTCTTACCTTTGTTCTGTCAAGCTTTTTTAAATGTAACAAAAAATACTGGTTCATAATAAGAAAAAAAAATAGACTGTGAAGGAAAATTTTTTAAAATTATTTTTCTATCATAGTCAGTATACTAAGGCAAAGTGAGAGACATGTTAGAACTACTTTTATTAAGTAAATCCAAAGATTCGTTTTTTGTAGAAATACATAATTATAAAATTAACTATATTTAATTTCATTTATGAGATGTTTAGTAATGACTGTTAAAAGCTCAGCAAATAGCCTTCTGTCTTCGTTAGTACAAGGAGATGTTGTGACATTGCACTTATAGATCATTTGATGCTCAGTGAAGCTCATTTGAGCTAATGAAGTTTTACCATTTATTTACAAAAGGAAAGGATTAGCTTCCTCATGATTTTACATTACTCATACATAACAAAGCATCTTTTGGAAAGGAAGAACAGAAGGGAGGAAAACAGGAGTAATTTAAATGCCATTTAAATGTTCTCAGCATTTGGTTATTCTCTGCATGAAAGGTCTACTGAAATATACTGTCTCCTAAGATTAATGCCAAAGTTTAGAAGACAGTCCAAGCCCAGGATATGCAATCAGAAAAGACGCATGCCTGTTACTGACTAGGCTGGCTGTCTAAATTCTCTGGGTTTGGGGATTTTTGTTTGTTTGGTTGGTTGGTTTTGTTTGTTTTTTTATTTATTTAACTTCTAAGTTACTTAACAGAAAGAAATCTGCTTTAATGCCAGAATTCTGATAGATACTACTACTTAACAATATTGACTCTTGAGTCTTCTGGAAGCTTCTAATTTTTCTTACAAATGCAGGAAAATAGTATGAGAAAGAGATCCTCCCTTTTGAAGATATCACTTCAACTACTTTGATTACTAATATTTCAATGTCTGT
This sequence comes from Charadrius vociferus, assembly GCF_000708025.1. Taxonomy (NCBI): domain Eukaryota; kingdom Metazoa; phylum Chordata; class Aves; order Charadriiformes; family Charadriidae; genus Charadrius; species Charadrius vociferus. Next base: position 52,101 of record NW_009648555.1, on the reverse strand, counting down.
GTAATACAGTAACTGATAAATAAGTGCAGAATTATAAGAGCTTGTGAGTTAAGCTGCTAATGAATTCTGTGACCAAGATCTTGCTGTGTTAATTTTAGTCAAATTGAACTTAAAAAAAAAACAAAAAACCTTAAGTAAAAAGCAAGCCTCTACATTTTAACTTAATTTCTTATTTTATGGAATTTTGAGGTAATCTCTGAATTATTTGTGAAAAGTTGCCTTTATTCTTTATAGGGTTTTTTAATACTGTTTGTGCTGACTAAGGGATAGTAAAGGTCTTCAGAAATGTAACAGACCACATTTAAAAGCATAATTAGGCAATTATATAATCACACCTCATTTCCTGCTCATGTTTAAACACACCTGCTAGGAAAAATTCAGACTAATTTATAGCAGACAGCTTATATGAAGCGTGTATTCAGGCAAAGACAATCTCATTAAATATAAATATTTTTTCTAGGTTAGTTAGTTATAGACATATATCTATAAATACGCGTATATATATGTACATCCATATGTCTTTATATGGTCAGATCATACCTTTTCACTCTATGTGTGGAAACTCTGGACAGGAAATAGGTTTGGATGCTGCTACAGTAAACATTTATTTCTGTCCACAAGTGATCCTCCCTCCACTCAAAGGGAATACAGGGCTGGAAGGCTGATGAAGAAGAGATCAAATAGCCCCATCTGGTCCTGTGAAGAATGCCTGAAAGTTCAAGTACATCCCAGAACCCATAACTTGAAAAAATGAATCAATTATAGTCAAAACTATTTCTGAAAACTATGAATGCAATAATACTATAAATTTTTTCTATAATTGATAGACTATTGCATTCAATGTAAAAAGTCCCATGAGCCTTGAAAAGTTTTGAATTAAAAATTAATTTCAATACAGCCTTACTTACTTCAAAACAGAGCATATACACTGTTATTTCAAAATTTATTTCATGTTTTAAAATATTTGTGTTATAAAAGAGTGAGATATATGCATAAAATATTGGAAAATACTATTTTTCTTTTTTTGTTCCTGTACAGTACTTGATATGAACATGTTTTACTGAACATATGAAAATACTTAAAAACATTTATATCATCAATCCTATAACATCTACAGCATTTTGAATAATTCTAGTTTAAATTAAATAATAAATTAGAATGTTTGGAAATAACAAGCCAATTATTTTGACTCTCAGAAAGATAGCATTTTATGAATTTTTGCCAGCCAAGCAATGCTATTAAGTACCAATTTGACCTCAATCTGATAAATATTATGCTACCTCTACAATAGTTCTATTTTTTATTATTTTATTTTTCATTTTAATTATATTATTTGTACTATATTAATTTGAGAAATCTACTGCAATTTTTAAGAAAACAATGGGAAAATGGAGATGTGCAGATGTCCTCAGGAGAGCAGTGACCATAGATCTGTGGAAAACTGATGTAAATCTCCAGTTTCAAAGATATATTTATTCCTACCCAAATATTCAATGATTTCTCAGCCTACCCACTATTTCTTAGTTTAAAAGCATATGAATTGTGAATAGCGATGTGAACAATAACTTGGATAAGTCTGCACCACACTGTTCTGCAGTATATAGACAAACATACTTTGGATTGCTGAAGTGGATATAACCTGATTTTGTTTCTTCACTTCAAATTGTTTAAAAAAAGGAGAGTAATTTTTATAGTTGTCTGTGGTCTGTAGATGTTCTTCTGTTTTGGACAGGCTCAGCAGCTGTGAATTGCCATAAGAAAAAGCTGCTTTTCTTCTCTCTCCAAAAGATTATTTGCTTAGTATTAATATTAACTATGTATACTTTTCAAATCCATCACTGAAACTAAATCAGAAAACAGAAAAGTGCTGGTTTTGCCCTCTTTCCGAAGTCTGAGGCTTCATTCAGGAAATGTCTTCCTGAAAACTTAATGTTTAAGTCCCACCACTTTAAATAAGAATGTATTTGCTTTCCTTTATAGAACTTTACATTAATAATATCTTAAATTCAGTTGCTATTCACTAATACAAAGGAAAAAAAAAGAACACCTATCTATTATTCTTTCAAAATCAAATTCTTACAAAACAGTAATGCTTTTATATTTGCCACAAAAATACTTGCAACTTCCAACCACTGAACCAAATAGAATTGAAAAAGCCAGTCCTCTTCCTTCATGAAAGCTCTACAGAAGAGTAGTGTTTAAAAGTGAACAAATAATTGATTGCCTAATTTTTTTAATAGATACTAAATTTCAGAGTGCTCTGTAAACAAAACCAAAATAAGGTTTTACCAGAGAGAGCTCATCAATCTACAGCTTGAAGTCCATATCCTAAAAAGGTCTAGGAGCTGTTAAAAGTTACCAGTAGTTTTCAGTGTTGTCAATAAGTAAGATAAAATGTGCATGTAAGTTTGGGGGCCAAAAGCAGTGTTGGCATTCTTCATTCTGCTAAACAGGGAAGAGAGGGCAAAAGAGGTTTCCCTCCTGTGTGCCTGCCCACTATGTTCACAAAAGAGCCCATACGTGGCTCTTAGCCTTGACTAAGCTCACCTAGCTTCAGGCATCTAATTGAGATGTAAAGATGAGGAACATGAGAACTTGCCATAATGGTAGTGGGAAAAGAAAAGTATTTCTAGGTAATCTAGCTCATTTTAGGTCCGTTACACACCGCTAATTCGGTGGGATGAGTTGAGCCTTCCCTCATTAGCACCTTCACCATTCTGACTCCTTCAAAGGGAGGCAAGAAAAAAATAGGGGAACATGTGGTAGTGTTGTAAAAGGTACGCAATCAGCCTTCTTTCATGGAGTTCTGGGAAATCGCTCCCAGCACTCCCAGCAGGCATTTACAAGTCTGTTCCACTCAAAGCCATTACTCTCAGGTCTCTATTAGGCCATCAGATGGGGCATCATGTGGAATCCTACTGAAAGGAAGCATACTTGTGTAACTCCGTAAATCCAAGATTATTCCAGAAAATTGGATTTGCTGTGGCAATAATTATCTTGTAGGCTTCTCTTCTCATCCTCCCTCTGTTCTACTTCCAGATTAACATTAAAGGAACGTACAAGTAGAATTCAATATCAGGCAGATAAAATGGCATTTGGAAATAGCTTAATTTTTATTATGGGCAAAAATCCAAATAGATATATTTTTACCTTACTAATTTAGCATAAATCTGCTGACCTTCAATGAGATTGTTACTCAGGATTTAAAATAGCTTTTTGAAAAATATGTGAGGTTTTAGAAATTCCAAAACAATCATGTATTTTTCTACCAATTCAACTGAACAAATTTGGTGCATCAGCCACATTTAAGTAAGTTCTGCATGCATATGGTTTCAATGCTGCAAAGCTGTCATCCATTATGACATTTATTCTTAGCATAATACTAGAATAAAATGAGTTAATGTGCCTAACATCAAAGGAAAAGCTATATAAAAGCAAACTGATTTCCTTACACATGAGTGTATGCAAAGCATTCTGAAGAGCGGCAGTCTAAAAAGGCACTCTCTGGATATGTACTGAACTGTTGCAATGGTTCTTTCTTGTATAAACATGGGCTGGCAAACTATTAAGTGTTTTTAAACCAGAGAACAGGTTTATGTAGACCTAAATATTACTGGGTCAATAAATCTAAACCAAGTAAATCTAAACTCTCACATATTGGAAATCCTTATATAAGGGCTGTCCATTTATTTCTTAAAATTTGCTATTCATGGATTGATGCAAATGAACTCTACCTTCCCTCCTACTGTTTTGTTTACCTGAAGAATTGTTGATCAATCAATCAACAAATATTTCAGATACCTCCTTACAACAAAATTTGTAACTAAGCTCCTTATACTTGAGCATTAAGAAAGAATTGCATGGTGTTGTACTTAGCCAGCTACATGTCAACATGATTTGGTAGGGAGACATTGATACATCTAAGTCTCTTCAAACATCTCATCTCTACTATAAGGCTTTAAAAATAGCATCACTAATATTTCATTCAGCAGAATAAAATACATAAACATTTATTGCTCTTCTTTTACTTTGGGGTTGTTTTTTTTTTAGGCAAGAGAATCAGCATTGTGATTCTAACACAGAGGTTATATTTAAAAATATCCATTTATTTATCACACCCAAGAAGTGATACATGGGAAATCATAATATTGCCATGTGCTTGTTATATGAGACAGCTGATCGTTTGTATGCCACTGTCTACCAACTATATGCAATTAACTGCTGAGGATGTTACTCCCACTTAGCAGCTTTGGTGGGATACTTTCAGCTTCAGCAGAGAAGACATCTCATGTCTTAAAGAACATTCATGAGATGTGAGCACTTAAGAGAATATTTATCCGTTGATTACCCTATATGTGGCTACTATAAACACTATACTCAGCAGTTTCCTTACTTGAAAATATGAAATGTGAAATTCATTTTTGCAGGCTTTACACAAATCCAAAGCTCTGAGCTTGTATGTCATTATTTATAATTCCTATTGAATAGCTAGATGGATGCACCAATCCTCTTCAATGCTGTTCTTGCTGGTTAATTTTGTTAAATATATAATAAATAAATATATACTATGTTGCAATCTGAATATTAAACTCAAGGAATATAAAAACAAACAAATGTCTATTTTGTCTTTAATGGTCAAAAGAATACCTACTCCAATTCCTTCTTTATGTATTTTTAAATCTTTTTACAGGCTTTTCAGAAACAGACTTTAAACTGGATTAATTTAGCCTGACTTCAGTGCCTGTAATGTAGACAATTCAAATGTGGTCTAGCAATGTGGAAGCACAAGTTGTTGTCAGAAGCAAAAAAATGGTTTATAGAGCCAGTCAGCTCATTGATAAAGTAAATTCCTGTAAATGTCCAGATGAATAGTTTTCTAGGCTCCAGTAATAGCTTAGTTCAGTTCCCCAGTATCATTTGACATGCCCTAAGATGTCTAAGATATATCCATGGGGTTGACAGGTACTACAGTGGATCTAGAGGAGACCATACTTTATATGTTCCCACCCGAAGACCAGACAAGATACATGAAAGCATCTTAAATTGTTTCAAGTTGCCTGTATGTGGGTGGCTAAACTGATATAACATAAAGAATGCCATAAAGTGACATCTTTACGTTCAAGGCATAAAGACTTTTGTCAGCAAGGACTAATGTTAAATGCACAGATGTATCTTGTGTTTCATTCACAAGTGTACTCTAGAAAAGATAATATCATAACCCTAAGTATAACATTACAGGTTTTACTAATTTTTCTATTTTAAAATAGCATAATAATAAGGTAACATAACTGACCGTGATACAAAATCCTCATTCCTTAGTTAATACACACATACAGCAGCCTCTGTTGCTAATCAAGAAAAATAAAAAAATAAGCATACCAAAGAGCAGATGGACTGTACTGTAATTTGGTTTTGTCTATTGTAGTTTCTTTTGGGGGGAAAAATAGCTACGGAGCATGCTATATTTGTGCCCACATAGCACAACTGTAGTAATGAAAATCCATGCTAATTACCAGAATTAAGCACAATGTTTCAGTAGAGAAAGACAAATCGTTATTGGTGATGGTGAGAAGAAAAAAAAAAAATCCTGAAAATATTTAAGATTCAAATATCACACCTATTTCTATTTCTTATGTTTTTGCCTATATTTTGAAATCTTTTATGAAGTTTTGTGGCCAGAGAGCAAAGACATTAACTAATTTTTGTTATGCATTTCTTGAAATGTTCTAAGTTCTTCATCATAAATTAGTCACTCCAACCTGAATGAAAGTGTTTTCTTTCAATTATTTGAGGAAGCCTGTATTATGCATTATTAATGGTATATAATCACTTAAGATGCCTTGAGACTTAAAATCTAAGGAACACAATTTTGGTGGGATCCTTTCACTTTCAAGAGACAGTGGACTACAAAGGTTTATTTAATGGGGCATTCGTTGAATTTGTTGCTTGAAAGGACTGCTGTCCCTTACATCAGGAGTTTGAAAGCAGTGGAGTGATGGATTTATAGCAATTAAATCCAGAAGGGACCATTACATTGACTTGAGTCACACACAGCACATACACAGAATTTCACTGAGGTATCTCTATGCTGTATAAATAAACATCAATCTTATAAGATTGGGATCAAGAGATAAAACCTATCCTCCTATCATCAATAGGTGAAGAATAATCATGTCTAATCAATCTCTTTGTTAGATCGACTGTCCCAATTAATTAAAACCTAGGAAAGATTGTGGTACTTAAGTGCACTTATAAATGAACTAATGACATAAGGTAGAGGTATAATCAGCCTCTGGTGAGTGCTCAACTGCTTAAAAATCACTCATAGAATAGTTATTAAAGGCTTGTTGTTAAGCTAGAAGGACATTTAATACAGGCATGTCCTGAAGCCAGTTTCGTTCACTATTTTAATTGCTTGAATAATATAATAAAAACCATATGCATACAATCTGCAGGTGAAACACAAAAGTATTCCAAAAACATTTGCAAACTTAAGTCTGAGCTCACATTGATCTTGGATCATTTGGGAGGAAAAAGAAAAGAAAAAAATAAATTGAAATCCAGATGTTGAAACACAAGGCTCAGACACAGAAGCAAATTACCGACGGGTACTGCTTTAATATGGGATATACACAGATGTATACGCACCTGTGTATACGTATATGTGTATATCCCACAACAAATGAAAGCTAATTTGAATTGACTTATTCATCTTGTAACAAAGGATAAACTATTTGGGATTTATTGTAAATTATTTTTGTTTAGTTTTTCATCCGCAGGATTGTGTTTGAAACCCTTAGCATGCAGCTGTGCTGTCAAGTTTCTGTCAATTGTCAAGTCAGACTTTTTGCAACCATAAATTGAACTTGGTTTAAGACAAAACTATATTATAACGCATTCACAATAGGCCTAGATCAAAAATTGAAGCATGTATAACATTTTCTGCATTTAAGTGCTTAACTCTGTAATTTTGTATGCCTTTAGTATGGAATGCAATTGGATCAGGTAAATTTATTTCCTTTTGGTTTCTCCTCATGGAAACCTAAAGTCCCTCAGAATAATCTAGTCCTCCAGTTTAGTTTTTAGTTAGAAATCAGTTGAACGTTACTAACGTCAACGCTGGGGGGCGGGGGGGTGTGGGGTGTGTGGATCTAGAAGGTTGTCTCAGTCTCATACTTGCAATCGTCATGATAACTTCTGAGTTTTGATATTGTTTTGGCACTTTGGCTATCTTGGGAGACAAGCAGGTCACCAAGCTGTATACTATTCAGGAAGTTGTGGCTGTATCTTTTTCTGTATTTTCACCTTTGCACCATTTTTGGTAAGTAGCATCTGAATAATTAAGGAACAGGTTGAATGGAGGTGGCAGCGGGAATTAGAATAGCTCTTTGTTAGTATTCAGTTTTGTTATCCGTGAGATGGCACTGAATGGTTCCAGTTGGCTTTTCTGGCTCAAGATGCTTTTCAGCTTTATTAACAGTTCCATATTATGTGTTCACATCTTTCAAACACTAAGAGGAAGGAATATTCCAGTGATTCTTTAATAAGCATATAGTTTCTTCCTTCTAAGTTACGATTAGATACACTTGTAGCTAGACTGCCTATACCTTTCAGTTATTAGTGTGGGGATTTGGGGAAATAAGAAGCATAAAGAAAAAAGCTAATATATCTTCATAAAATCTTATATGAGCAATAGCAAATAGAAGAATTATTTACAATACAGTTTAGTTCCTCTTCCCCTGTATCAGAGTCATATATCTTCCCACTACAGTTAAGATAATGAGCGTATCTCTTGTCCCTTGCTCAGCCAAATGCATCCGAAGGCTTAGCACTTAGCACCAGAGCCCCTCTGACTCACCCCTGAGGAACGCTCGCTCCCACCCTCATATAGTGTACTGTCACAGAGGGCACCAGGAATGGGAGTGTCACCCCTGTTCTGAATTTATTAGGCTATTTAGTGTGCAGTTAAACTGATCTGCCGTGTGTTCCTAAATGACATCTGTGTACAAATGCTGTCTTGATATCAATGTTATCTGAAAGATATCAAGTCCTCTGCTCCCCCCGGCAAACTGATGCCAAATCTCCTAAGCAACCTGCTATGACTCGTTTATTCTGCCCGCGCGTTCCATTAGCCTTCACGACCCGCTGTCCAAGGACATTGTGAGTGGTGTACTTCTGAAGTGGTACCTCCTGGTGCACAGCTAATGTGTGTGTATGTCTCCTTAGTAATCTCAGGTCAATTTAGAACTGTTCTGTTTGCTGATAGTATCATTACACAAAGAAATGGGCTGCAGCAATAGCATGTGTGAGAAAATAAGGAAATGGGACTGGCAAAATAAATTAGTATCTTACTGTAGCTTGTTTTGAGATCACAATAGAAGCCTCCCTCTACTCCATGTCTTTTCTTCTTTCCACATTCCAAACTAGCATTACGTGCTAGTTTGGCTAGTTGGTGCTGTGAACATTTCACAAGAACTGATCCACAGGTGTCAAACTCACAGCTACCATTATTTTTATTAGCCATCTTCCGTTATGAAAACTCAGCACCTGTCTTGCAGGCTCACCTTGCTGCCAGACGGACTGTCTGCTTCTCTAGATTGCAAGCTGTTTCTTAGTTGTCCTCTTCGGTAACACTAGGTTTCTACGTGCACTTGCCATTAAACGCATAAAAAGGAGGAAGAGCTCACCTTACTGAGCAGGACTCAGACATTGGAACCATCTGGATGGAATGGAAAGAAATGGTGGGAAAATATTTAGTATTGTTATCGTCAGACTGAAATATTTCCACGTAGAAGCTCAAAAAACAAAAAATGCATTCTTCCTCAAAATTTGTACAGTCCTAAGGTCACCCTTAAAATTCTGCCATCTTTCCTAATTTAATGTGCAGTTTGGCACATATGCATATCTATATATGTACATATGTACACACAAGTGTAATACAGAGATAGCCTTGCAGTGTAACGAGCTGCAAACCATCTTGGCAAAAATTGCCGTCTACATCTGGATGAAGTCTGTACTGTTATGGATTACTTTTAAAGAAGGAAAAAAACCCTGGAATTAGATTTGTCCTTTAGGAGTTCAGAACACTCTGACTATGTAACTAAGCTATTTACCCTAAAGTGAAATACTTCTGCGGCAATTTTCAGAGCAAATTTATTCCTCTGCTCATCTGCTCTCTCATTCCATAAAGTGAGTGGTAATGGACCATATTTATCAAGAGAATACTGAATTTTTGTAGTTAGCTTTTCTTATTTATTGACATTTTTCAGCTTTATTAACATCAGAGGGGTGTTTTTTAAACCCACATCTCTAAAATCTTCGCAAGAAGTAACCCTTTAATAAGCATATAGGTTTCTACTTTTTAAGATACGGTTAGATAGCTAAGTAAACAGTCAATCTCTTGATCAACTGTTTTGTCTTTTCATCATATTTTCTCAGGAATCAGCACGATCCCTGCCATAACTGTAGTTAATGAACCAGTACTTCAGAGTTCTATTTATTGTTCTTTTGGCCACTGGTAAGTAGGGTATTGCAACTAAAGCTTAACTGTGGCCAAATGTATCAGAAGGAAAAAAAGTCCATATAGGTGAAGGTAGCCAGCAATGAACTGCACAGAAACTTAAAATCTTTTTCTGAAAAAAAGCAATCGCAGTTGAGCAAACCTGTGTTTTTGCTGTTGCTGCTGTTGTTAGATCTATGCTAAATGCTTGTCACCAGTTAAAAATGCAGATCTCAACCAGAAATTTAGTTTCTTGTAGCATAAATGCAGTTTTATTTTAAAATAGTTTATCATTTTATAACTAGATCATATTAACAACTGTAGATAGTCATAAGTAATTTATGCTACTGCTTGTCCTCATCAAACTCATCACTTGCAAAGTCTTTCATCCCTCTCCCTAAGCACAAATATGAAAAACTCTCCCAAAAGGCGCTCCTCATATCTGCTCCCTTCCCAACCCTCACCACTGAAATTTTCCTATAGAAAGGTAATGAGAACGACAGGATGTGAGAGACAGCAAGCACTGGGGAAAAAGGTCCAGCTTTGAGCTGACATTTCATCCCGGGTAGTTACTTTTTCATGATCAAAACATAATTTGTGTGTGTGAAGTTCCCTGTGAAATAGCAGTAGAGAACAGGGGAGAGTAGAACAGGAAGAAGAAAATAAAAATAACCTTTACAGAACATTTTTATAGAACTATCTTTCATCTCAAACAGAAAAAGACCAATGAGTTATCTTAAAATTCTCACCTTACTTAACTTCATGAATGGGTCTTCACAAAGGGTCTTATTGTGAAGGTATATCTCATATTTTTGGGAGAGGGGAGGTCAGGGACTTCTCCCTATGGGCAGGTGGACAGGGAGCCAAGGGTGACCACAGCAGAGACAGTGCCCCCACAGATCGGGTACAGCCCTGCAGTATCTGAGCACAAAATGCAGATCCCAGGGCTGGTAACTGGGACTGTTGGCATTCCAAACATGGTAAGCAATGAGCCAGGGCCAGGGTCCTTCGACAGGATCAGAAGCGAAAGGAGATGAGTCCAGAGACAGGACTGGAGACACGGCTACAATATGGACAGGAGTGGAGTTTTCCTTCTAAACCAATAAAATTTCTTCTTTAACTGTTTTAAAATATCAACTATATTCCCCCATGCCTGCAAAATTAGCAATAACTTAGGAAATTCAAATCAAGCCTATTTGACCACCAGTCTCCATAGACATTAGAGAGAAGAATGCTGCCTTCCCAGTTTTCATTCCCTCAAGGAAATTGTCTTGAAAGGTGTGTGTGGGTCATTCAATTTAGATACAGTCGGAGACACTATAAAACCACAGTCAGGAACTGTAGATGTATAAAGGAAGTTAAGGATATCCAAGAAAATTTCTGAGCAGGATTAAGAGAAAAAGGAGACACTCTTCTAAAAATTACAAAGAAATGTAGTTTACTAACAGACAAAGAAATGTAGTTACACTGAAAACACAATAATCTTATGCCTGGTATGGTGCACTTGTAAGTTTTTTAAATTGAAATGTTTTCTGATGTTTTTAATTTGTGACAATGTTAATCATGAACTATTAAAAGGAAATATTTAGAAAAAAGACGTTAGCAATATACAAATTTATTAAAAGTGCTAGCTGCATGAGAAGCTCCTTGAACAAATCTTTGAGTTAGTCTAACAAAAAGATCATAATGTTGGGGAAGATTCAGCAGCCTAAGGAAAAGTTTGTTTCTTCTAATATTTAAAAAGGATGCTACAGGCTAACTAGACTCACATTAGTCCTAAGAAAATAATAAAGAAGTTAATATGGTAAGCACTATAAATGAATTAATGCAAAACAAAAGAGCTTCATGGAAGAGAAGTCTTATCAAGTCAATTAATTATCTTTGTTAAAAGCAGGGGATGGGTACAATCTTATAACACACTAATACATTTTGACACCTGTTAAGGTTTCATATTAGTCTTTCGTAAGATTCTAATTAAAAAGAAAATAGTTTTTTAGCAGATAAATGAAGCATAAGGTACATTTATTTCATTAATTTTAGCTGCTCTGGACTTTGTGCTGTCAACATTCATAAACACATAATTGTTCTTAAAGAAAATATGTAAATAATTCCTTGACATAATCTGCAAATTATTTAGAAATTATGGAATCTTACATAATAATTACCTAGTGATACGGTTAAGTCGGCATCACTGCTAGTAATGGGATAATGCAAAAGGGTGGAAGAAAAATAGAGGGGATAATTCATAGTTATCTTTGATTCTTGTTATTCATTTACTGGGGGACCATAATTCTAATGAAAAGCGTGGGTGTCAAGCCACTGTACTTTAAGGGGTTTTACTTCTGTGACTCCAGAAAAATATTGTTAGGTTTATTTATTCTTATTTGGTTTTAACTAGCCTTGTGAAATACAAGATTTAGGTGAAAAGCAAGGATGGTTTTGTCAATAAGACATTGTATTAATACACAGGAGATTTAAATTCAATATTTGGCTTTACCTCAAGATTTCAATATCATTTTGTGGACAAGTCACTTTTAATCTCAAAGCTTCCAAGTGATAATATAAAGATGCTCTCATTTCTTTGTATTATTATTTTCTTTATATTATGCTTCAAGGAAGGTATTATTCTAATAGTAAGCGATGCTTCGCTGTTTGGGAATTGTTTCTAATGTACCAATTACTGCAAAAAAGGTGATTCTACATCTTTGTAAACTCTTTACATTTTGGTAAACTGTACTGTTACTAAAAAATAAAAGAAAAACAAACCTCCAAAAAAATAAAAAAATGTTAGAAAGGATAGTTGTGTAAGTAGCAGGGATAAACTGATAGATCCCTTTTTTCATATCAGGTGATTTCCTTAGGATCCAACTATGAATACTGATGTGCAAATGCAGTTAGGCATTCTTGTTTCTTCTCCAGCTGATGTGTTAAAATTTGTTTTAAAGAGAGAATCTATAGAATGGTGACCTCATGATTTCTGTGAAGTACTAGTGAAATTGTTAATTATTCTGATAAAGGACTTAACACCGAGAAAGTTTATTAAGTCATTATGCAGCCAAAAACAATTTTTCACCGTGAAGTTATCAGTTTAAATTGCATTTGGTCATCTTTTACTTAATTTGAATATGTCATTACTTGTTATAACTTATAAATAAATTAGGAAAACATAGTAATTTTTGTATGTGACAGATAATGAAAGTCTGGTACCAGTGGAACAGTGATTAAACATAACTGGAGGATACTTGTCATATTTTAAGTGCTGTATGCTGACCTGCTTTTTGGCTGTGAATTGTATGAATTTGTCTAATTAATGTTTGTTCCAAAAAAAAACAAGGAAGAAAAGGAAAAACTAGTGTAACATAAACTGCATCCTCACTTATACCCAAGAAACAAGACAGCAATTCAAGACCCACCAAAAGGCATTAGAAAGATATGGAGGGGAGGGATATTATTTAGGACGAATAAAATTACCTGCTTGGATTGAGAGAGAGCTATGCTTGGAAGTGTTTATAAATAATTCTCTTCATCTAATATACTGTTTCCTTTGTTAAAGTTTGTTTATTTATTTGTTTTAAAAAAACACATAGGTTTTGTTTGTTCGTGTTATTGTTTTGTTTTACAAAACATTATTTTTATTTTAAAAGTCACATTTCAGTCAATGGGGAACACTGCTCAAACCTCATCTCCTCCAAAGAGCAGTGTTTAGCTCAGTCTTTGTTGAACAAGAGCATTTCATTAAGGCATGAAGTCAGACTCATGCACCCGTAGAGGTTATAAAGATTGCTTCCACTAAGGCATGTCATTCAACATTTATTCCAAAATGTAATCATCTCTTTTGTTTCTCTTTAGTATCCACTAATGTATTAAAACAGTATTTCAAATTATTTGCTTTCTACCAAGGAATCTTAAGATTTTGGAATAGTTAATTGTATAGCAGTAAGCAAGTAACGTGAGGTAGTTTTAAATAAAGAAAAGGAAAAAAAAAAAAAAGAGACAGATATATGTGTGATGTGGCAGCTGTGCAGAAAAGTAAGTACCAAAGCCATATCTGCTGAAGGGCAGATAGCTTTGAAGAAAAGTAATTGGAAAAAAAAAAAAAAAAAGTCTTTGGTTAAACGGATTAAAATACATTTAAACACGTGCAATATATTAAACAATAAATGTGTCTTTCCAACATTGGTAAAAGGAGTTGGATTAATTGTTTCCGTCAAAGATGTGTTCGCTATTGACAAGATGGTACAGAACGGCTTAAAGAGCTTTCAGAGATTAATTGTGAATACAAGCTTGAATCCTTTAGAATATACAACTCATCAATATACATAAAATGAATGTCCCAAACAAACATCTGTTAAAAACACATTAAAAGCTTTGGGAAAATTAACCCAGCCAACTGATGGCTAAGGCTGTATTTCTACATAGTTTAAAAGTAGTGCATGAGGTAGGGGAGGCACACTGTTTCAGGTCCTTGGTCTTGAAATGAAGCATCCCAAAAAACATGTTATTGTCATTAATTTTTGGTTTCTGCCATCAATAAGCTTGAAATTGTATACATTAAAATCTCAAGACAAAATGTAGAGGTAGAATTAATGAAAATGCACTGTAGTAATAATTTAATTTAAAACCCTTCAACAATGTGTTTAGGAAGGAGCATTTATATTGACTCAAGACTGTCTTTCAAGTGATTATAGTTTGCAAATGTATAATGAGCAAATGTGGGGTGAAATACACTCAAATGGGTTTTATGTGCTTTGTCCATTTGTAAAGGAGGAGAATTATGAAAGGACAGCAGTATAAGATTGCTCCACAGAACAGATGCTGTTGTATTTTTATTCAGATAGATACAATATCACATATGCATAATCCTAAGTTTTTGGTTTAAGACTGTATCAAGCCATTAACTGAAATTCTTCCTTCTACCTGATTCTCTCTAAAGCCATAACTAACACATTTCAATTACGTGTTAAGGCATAGTCAGTGATGTGTAGAGAGGGCTTCCAGCTCAGAATGTTTGTAATTAAATGAATAAAATACTTTCCTGGGTCAAAGAACTATAGGTACAGAACCCAGGGTTCTGCATATAGGCCCCAGGTTTCCCATTGTCTGAACCGATTCCTTTTACCTTGAGCCATTAAGGACTGTCACTCTTCGCAAAGGCAAATAAGTAGATGAATAACTGCAGAATGGTATGTGTCTCTTCATCTTTGTTTTATATTTGTGCTAATCTTTAGTCATGAGGTAGGCTTTTCCAATCAGACAGTATAAGGAAATTCAGTCTCGTTCCTTTCATTGGTATTCCTTGCTGACTTTAATTAGGTGTTCCAGCCTCCAATAACTTAGCTGTTACGAAATAAAAAAGGGGTTTTGTCTTTTACCACTCCACTGATTGGAAAGTTAGGTGCATTATATTAATTTCATTTCTGGAATTAATAGGCATTCTGTTAGGCACCTAGTAATATCTATGACTGTACTGAACTCTAAATTAGGCTCATATCCCTTGGATTCTGTTTACCCTGAGGCAAATTTTACCTGGCATTATTTTCTTCCCGGCTATAGCCCTGTTCAACCAATCAAGGATGAACTGATAAAATTATCTGCTATCTTGGTCCTTAAAATCTGTGACACCTGCAGTTTTACAGGTGAATCGGCCTGCCTTTTTGTGCATAATTGCAAAATTTAAATAAGAGGTAAGTCGCTGTTGAGACAGTATTTCCAGGAGTAAAGAAAGGGTAAATTTATGTTTGTTTTGGTGGTTGCCAGGGCATGGCAACAAACAGCTGTTAAGATCATTAGGGGTCATTTCGTATACCATGTTTCATCTGTGAATTACTATCCATTTGGACAGCATAATAGAGCTTGGTGAGAAGGCTGTATTGGCTATTTTTTGTGTCTCTTAGGTTTAAAGTTCTAAACTAGAGTTTATTATAATTTGGGGTTAGGAATTTATCAATGTGAACTGGAATTGAATTAAGGTGCAAAACTAATCTTGAAATACAACATAAATATACTCTTCTGTTGCATTTGGTTCCAACAGAACAATAGCTGATAGTTTGGTATGTAAGCATAATTCTTATGCCATGATTAATGTGTGTATGTATTCAAAACATTGTTAAGACAATAAGCACCTTTTCATGGTAGGCAGGTTTGGGGTTTTTTTCAATTGGAAATTGAAAAAAAAAAAATATGGGATTTCATTTTGGTTGAGTTTTGTTATCCCTCTTTTTTTTTTTTTGTTTTTAATCTAAAACCAGTAGCTTGCATTTCCAAGCATACTTTTTTATTATAAAAGCAACCAGCAATTGAATGCACATCCATTTTGTCTGAGAGTAGAAATGTTTTGTGTACCATTGTTTTTTCATGCCAAAACCTTTAAATAGATTGACTCTACCATCCTTTAAAAATGAAGTCAAATCTTTTTCCAAGGATACAAATTAATTTTAAAAGTAGAATGTATTTCACAGTAATACAAAACTGTACATACCCCACAAGTTATCCTGCTGGATTTGCAACTCTGGCATTGGAATTTTGTTTGTGTGTTGGTCTTGCAGTTATGCAAAAACCTATTCTGAGTATGCCCTTTTTAAGTTATTCCATGAATCTACTTGTAAGATATACGTGTGCTAATGAGTAAGGACTGACAGTGAAAAGTGCATATTGAATTGTAAAGGAGAACTTGCCAGATGGATTAATGTTATGGGCTTTGAGGAGATGGGATTCTTTCCTTCTCCCTTGCTAACAACTGTAGCATTCTTTTTTCCCCTTGCCTTTTTGGAGAGGCTCCCTGGGTGAAGAATGATAGTGTGCCTGTAAAGAAGTGTGAACATGCAGGTATCAGGCTATTTTTACCTAGGACAGAGTACATATATTGATCTAAGTCTTTTAATGTGATTTAAATGCTTGATTTTTTTAAGTGTTATTTTCCATACATTGTTTGTATTATTGTTCTTTAAACTATCTCCTTGGCTTAATATACATAAGCTGTTAAAAGTTTGCTTGCAGGCTTTGAAGCTAGTTTGTCTGTAACTCAGAATAATCTGCCAGTATGTGTGAACACATGGACTTTCAAGAATACACAACATGACAGTTCAGACAAATTCTTTTTCTTTCAGTAAAACACCCTCAAAGATCTTTCAAAATACAATCCATCCTGCTGTCAAAAAACTAAACTCTATTGCTTCTCACCTCAAGCCATGTTGAAACATGAAGGAATTATTGTTTTAACTATTACAAGGCTTTGAAAGACAAGATGAATATATTGTTCCAAATATAGTTAACACGTATAAAAGTTCAATACTATAATTATTAAATTTGTTCATCAAAATTGTGGTAAGAAAAAGAGGGTGTCATTTTGAGAAATACCACTAATTTTTCTTATGTTTTTTTTTTTTTTCAAAAGCAACGCATGCTAATAAATTAATTGCTTCTGGGTTCTTTCATTTAACATGTTATTTGAAAATCACATTAAAATATAAAGGCCAATTCAGTGGATACCTTTTTACTTTCTGTGTGATCTGTGGTGAATTTAGAATTTAGTGGGGAATAATAGCATCTGCCTAAGTCTGTGCTGTAAACAACATGGACCAAGACATAAGCTCAAGCAGCCTTCTATTACCTATGCTGCTTAGTTGCTAGCAAATTTCACGATGTAGGTTTGTCGCAGTGTATGGGCACGATCTAAGAAATAGTACACCCCAGAAATGGTTCCTCCTAGGGAAAATCACCATGCTTTGGGCGAGAAGATTTTACTATAGAGGGTATCAGATATGCCAAGGATGGGTTCTGATATGTTTTGTTTACTAGTATGGATGAAGCTATTGTAATTTATTACATTTGGTTACCTAAATTAGATTATTTACAGAAAAGACAGCATTGTGCTAAACCCCAAACACCAACTGGTTCATTCTGGCATTTATTGTTTCATCTTATGTTGGCCACTTTGTGGATTTCTGGAAATACTACTTCATGTGTTGATGGCACAGTTTCTCCATTACTAAAATGCAGTTAATAATGACAGAATCCCTTTAAAAGTAGTGATGCTGAAATGTGCAAAATTGATCTAGATAATATTTGAATTTAATGGAAATATTAGATTGGTAAGATTAAATGAGTAAGAAGGGTCATATAAAGTCATGATGTGCTACACTAGTGTTAGCCTTTTAATCTGTTTCAATTTGAAGTGTAAGAGAATTAAAGCAGTCAGTTGCGTACATATTTATGTCCTTCCTAAATGTCACATATCAAAACACATTATATGAAATTATATGTGGTTTTTTGTTGGTTTTTTTTTTCATTTTTCAATCATAGGTGAGCAAAAATCTCTGCTTGAGAATAGCTTGACATAAAAAACAATCTCAATAATGCTACTGTGAGTTCATTAGCTGAACTTGGCTGAACTGATGTACAGTGGATTCCTGGTATCTTCTGAGAACTAATAACCTAACCGTACAATTCCTGAGATCCATAATAGCATCTTGAACTGTACCAGGAAGTCAACAGGCAGATGATTCAGTTCACAATGCATTTGGGTTCACAGCGTACCATGCATCCCTGGAAGTTTTTGCTTTCCAATCAAAGTGTTTTTAAGAATAACCAATTATAGCTATCCAGTTTAGAGGAGGTTACAAAGCCATGCTGTAATCGGAAAGCTATGCTCGTGATCATTGTGCAAAATGCATGTGACATAGGTGAACTTAGCTGCGAATCACCTGAAACTTCACAGATGATCACTGGCCTTCTTGAATTCCTCCTGCTTGTGTAACTCAGTTACTATTAGCAGTACTTGATAAAATTTTGCTTTTATTCCTTCTTTTTAATTGCACTGATCTTATGGTTAAAAATTATGTTTTCCCCTTCCTTCAAATAAAAATATGCCCACTTGCTTTCTATTTTTGCGTTCTATGTGGGAGGAATTATTTTCTTCTTTCAGTCTAATATTTAAAACATGTTTTAGTATTAGAACCAAAGTGTTTTCAGATATTGCACTTGTATCCTAAAAGTAACAACAGCATTAGAGTTGACAAGCACTTAATTGAAAGCTTTTAAGTATCAAGGTAAATTTTGATGTGTGATTTGTAACATAAAAACATGGAATACTTGCGCTTCTGAGCTTATTGTTTAGATAAACTTAATCTGCTTTTCAGTAACGTTGAAATTCAGGTTTATTACAGATTAAGAGTTCTGCCATGTGTAAGGGTGAGTTCTTGCTAAATACATTAGTGGATTAAATGATTTCCTGAATATTTTTATAGTCTGAAATGCTTTTGAAATAATGCACTAAATTGATTTTTTGGTTAATTTCTATTTCAACTGTTTCTAAATTGTCAGAAAAGGTTTTCTCAGGGAAACAAACGAACAAATATAAACCTCCAAACAAATGCATTTTTAGTCCTTTTCATGGTAAACAGAATGATATTGTGCTTGCAGTTTTTTTAGCTATGCACTTAGCCATAACACAGATATGACATAATAATAAATTTACATTAAATTAAACACATAATGGTAAAGATATCACTGCTTGTTTAAGGAAGGTCACCATATTATTTTAAAAGTAAGGAAAGTGCTGATGTAATGTTGTGGTTTAACGCCAGCTGGCAACTAAACACCACACAGCCTTTCATTGGCTCTCTCCCAGTGGGATGGGGGAGAGAATCAGAAGGGTAAAAGTAAGAAAACTCATGGGCTGAGATAAAGGCAGTATAATAAGTAAAGCAGAAGCCGCACACACAAGCAAATCAAAACAAGGAATTCATTCACTGCTTCCCATCAGCAGGCAGGTGTTCAGCCATCTCCAGGAAAACAGGGCTCCATCACGTGTAACCGTTACTTGGGAAGACAAACACCATAACTCTGGATGTCCCCCCCTTCCTTCTTCCCCCAGCTCTATAAGCTGAGCATGATATCATATGGTATGGAATATCCCTTTGGTCCTTTGAGGTCGGCTGTCCTGGCTGTGTCCCCTTCCATCTTCTTGGGTGCGCCCTGCCTTCTTGTTGGCAGACCAGTATGAGAAGCTGAAAGGTCCTTCACTGCTCAGCAACAGCTATAATATTAGTGGATTATCAACATTATTCTCACCCCTAATCCAAAGCACAGCACCGTAACAGCTGCTAGTAAGAAAATTTATCCCAGCTGAAACCAAGACACATTTTAAGAAAACTAAATTTGATACAGAGACAACGTGTAATGGCAAGCATAACCATGTTAAGTTGGGCTTTTTTAGTTTAGGTGGTCTGATGGTGTTTTAGGGATGAGATTCTTCCAGACAAGCACAAGTAGGATAAGCTTGCATAGACACAAATTTGGAAGGAGCTCAGACTCATAGACTCGACCAGGTTTTTTGTTTGGGCTTTTTTCCCAGCATAACACATACCTTTGAAATAACCTCTGTTGATGTGTTGTCAGTCGTGGTATTTTAAATAGCAAAAGTCTCTCCAGGAGGAATGAGTAGTATTTTGCGATCCATTGCAATTGCATGTTATGATTGAGAGATTTCATATCATTGTAGGATAAATGAATCCCTCTTTTTGACACTGAGATAAACGATTATGTCAAGCACAATGGAAAAGATGCAATGAGATATGATTTCTTGGAAATCTATGGCCTGTCAATAGCATAATGCATGCTTGACAAATGCCAAAATACAACAGCTGAGAAACACAGAAATTAGCGTACGTGCACATATTAGCATTTTAAATCGAATACTCCATCATAGCAAAGCTTGGCAGAAATCAAAGTCATTAGTGGGTGTAGTTCATTCATATGAGTCAGTCTCATACATAACTACTTAATTCCTTGATATACATTAAGTAAGCATTGCGATTATCCAACAAACAATTATTAATAACTGCTTTATTATGGTCACACACAGTTTACAGAGAAGATACGCGGATTCATTGCCCTGTTTACTAGTAGCTTGTGTTTTAATTTCTAGCTACTAAAATGTAATGATAATTAGTATTATGATTGTCAAAACAATTTGGAAACAGAGACATTGTACTCCACTGTAACGTAAATCAAAAAGTACAGGTGTGCTGCCTTAATCTTTCATTAGTGAGGAGCTGAAGATCTTAATCAACTAAGAAAAAACGTGTTTAGTTTGGAATTTACTGATGTGGGGGAAAGATTTTTGAATTTTCACTGGAAGTGCGTGTTTTATTGAAAAGCCATGAAAGAAATGTATAATCAAGTAATTGCTGTTAACATGGTTTCTTGTTGAAAAAAAAAAAAACAAAAAACATGGTAGGCAATTTATCTTCACTTTAGAATAAGAAGATTAGAGGAAACCTTTGTGGTTTTTTTGCAGCATTCCTAATGAAACCTGAGGCACGCTCATCGGTATTGATTTATCTGCTAAGTTTGTGTATGTAAGTTGCTCAGGTGTAGGAAAAAAGCTGACAATGAAACCCTCTTAGCCTACAGACATCTTTGGCCAAGAGACTAAGCTATAACATTGCCCCATTGTCACATGTGTAGGAGCAAGTGTAGGATAGTTTGATGTATTCCAGTTGTAAAACCTTTTTATACAAGTTGGATTTTTAAATTACAACTAAATGAAATTAATTCCACAATTAAGGTCTCTGTAACTACACATTGTGTAAACTACTCATCTCAGGCAGCAATTTCACCACTGAAAAAATGTCACATCTATGTCATTCTTAGAGGTAGGTTCGTAATTATGGCATTAATGCCTTCTCTTTGTCTTACAGCTGCTAAAAATACGGAAACATTCAATCATGACTGGAAATGCCTTTTCAGCAAAGTAATGTCAACCAAATAATGATATATGACAGCAGATAATGCTTGCAATAACTAATGAATATTAGTTGTTGAATTAAATAAATAATGAACCTAACAGGCAGTGCATAGGACTAGAAAGGCATCTATTCCACTGATAGAGCTATTTAAACTATTTCAGACTGGAGCAGTTGCCCATAGTTTGGGTTGTGTGGGTTGGTTTTTTTTTCATTTTTTTCTCTTTTTAAAATTTTTTTTTAGACTAATGGCAGGATTTCCTGTTACATGTAATTTTGTTCTTCCTCTCCTCCCCCTCCTCCCCCAACTTCTGATATGGAGGAGTACTCTGCTGGCAAAAATTGTGCTACACACCAACAAACCCTGAGGAGCTAAACCCACTATTCCAGGTTTAATGGAAATCAGATTGCCCTAGAGCTATTAAAATTTAAGTCCAAAAGTGAACAGTCCCAATGACTTTACAGAGTAAAAGATTTCTCAGTGATACCTTATGCTAACACACTCATTTGGGCTCTGTATGAAACATGGTGAGTGCAGGCATGAAATTATGACCGGTTTTGTTGCTCACACATTGTAATGAATGCAGTTTTGTAGTAGTTGTGTCTCTGGCTTGACTAGATTTAAAAGGATTGAAGAAAAATCTTACTGGAGCCTCAGTATTGCTGTTCTATAGATTACCATGTTCGATTTGTTGAAAAAGTAATTTTTATGTAGCTCTGTGTATCTTGTATATGTAGAACAACTGTTTTTCATTACTACTTTGACAATTGTGAAGGTGTACTAGAAGACTCAGGTGAAGCCAGTATAAATACATAATTTCCATGTAAACTAGTGTAGGCAAAAATAAGTATGAATCTAAAAGACTGTAGTACCTGCTTGTTTCAATTCTTCCTGGGTTTTGGCTGTTGAAGCTCAGAAGGATGTTGGGAGTAGCTTCTTCAAGAAAGTCTGAGGCATAGAAGACATGGTCTTTGCAGTACGCCAGGACTTCTGTACCTTCTGATTCATGTGAAGTAACAGCGCTAATATATTCGTATAACTTCACTTATCTAAGTAAGATTACTTTCATCTAAATAGGCTTTAAAACGTTGTTCTCTATTAAATTCAGGTAACTTTTACATTATTTTTTAGTTTACGAGATAATTTAACTTGCCTCTATGCATCTTTTTTTTTTTTTTAATGCACTCAGAAGGTTGCTGTTGTTTTTGCATTTTATTCAAGGAATGGCAAAGAAATTGATGAAAATCTTTGTTTCTTTCTAATCTGGTGGTGCAGATGTAGGCAGTGTTACAGATATTTTTAAAGTAGCTTGATTAGAAGTGCATGTCTGTTCTCTATTTTTATATTAATCTTCACCTTTCCAATGAATATTAGATTGATCAAGAAAGAATAAGTTAAAATATTCAAATGCACTGTTATCTTTTATAACATTATTATAATAGAATATAATTAGCGTAATATATTTTAATATCTGGTATTGTGATGAGAAGAACATTCATGACTAAAAATTGTATAAGATATTATTGCACATTTTCAGATCTTTTTCTTTTAATAAGTTGTATAACTAGAGAAGTAATTAAAGATGTATTCTACAATCAGCGGTCATTTTTAAGTATGTTTCCACAGATATTGATTCTGATGGATATCACATTAATTATGAGGAATGAATAACCCTTGATAAAACTATGTAATTGATTCCTGAATAATCTAAAGAGGTTGACAGATTATTCAGAATTTGGCTTTGGTAATCATATATTTATTCTATTTGATAGCTTTATAAAGGTTGCAGGGGTTCTTGAAGATGTAATCTTTTAAATAGAATTTTTAGGTGACTGATATGAACTTTAAATTTTTGCCTTTTCAAATATAGTTGAACTAGAATTTTATTTTTATCCCAAAGTTAAAGAAATGTATAAATAGGAAAAAAAAATCTGCCAAATCACAGGTCTTAACTACTATTTGAATAATAACATAATTGACAGCTACACTATTCTGTATAGACTGAGTTTGATTCAGATAATCAGGGAATGGAGGGCTCTGCAAATTAGTCCATATGCGCTGAAATTAGCTTGGTATTCGAAAGCACACATTCAGGAAGCAAATCAAGCACATTTAATAGAAAAAAATAATCAAGTAGTCTTTAGACTTGAATAGGCAGACACTTTTTGAGATACAAACAGTGACAGTATAGATTAGCCTGCATTATAACAAGCCTGGTTAAAATAAATCTTATTCTAGCCATTAATTTTTAATTTTGAAGTGGTGTGGGATTCACTGAAACAAGTTGGAAATGCACGCTTACAGTTCTGTAGACCTGAAAAATTAAGGAATTACATATTTTGTTATGGAAGTAGGGATTTTTTAATCTTTTTACAAGTTCATGAATATTCCGTATGGAGTAAATGTAAAGTAGAGCCAAGTAATCATTGCTGGCATTCTTTAAAGATGACCTGAGACAGTAAGGGAATTTGTGCAATTTCTTTTACGTCCACAGTTATCAAAGATATACAAAAGGTGTAGAGAGTTTTTATCTCTATATATGTTACCTGCAGATTGTTTCACCTGTCTTCTGTCTAAATAAAACCTGGGAAAGAAAAGAATGAGAATGGCCTCAAAAAAAATTGCTGTGATAGGCTGAGAAAAAAAAAATGAAATTGGAAGCGTAAGCAGGAATTTTAGTGTTGTACAAAATACTACTGAAGACCCCTCTTCATGTACACTAGTGTTGCATTAAACTGAATGTAGATACAAACATAGTTCAGATATACAGAAATTCCTTTTGTCATTCCTGGAGCTCAGCTTCCAAAGGGGAATTTATTGCGGAAATGTTGGGTACTGGAATGCCTAAATATTGGATACCTACAATTAAAAAAATATAGCTAGGTTCCTTAAATGTTTAACGGAAAAGGCTAAATACTACAAAATGGAGATCCATAAAAGCCATCACACCGAGTGAGAGCCCTTATAAACTAGTCAATGTAGGGCAGGTGAGGAAAAGAAATGCCTTTCTTTAAAGCTTGCTTTTCTTCATATGTGTTCCTGGCAGTGCCTTCGTCAGTGTGGGAGTCACAAGCAAGAGTGTTTCATCCCTGTATCTCTTTAAAGAAGTTAAACATTCATGTCTGTTGTAATACCTTTGCATATGCCATGTGCAAAATGTCTGATTGCAAAGGCCTGGCTTCCCTGTGCTTTTTGCATGTAGCTTTGTGGTCAGAGTACTCGTGCTCTGGACTTGATTCCTCCTCTACCTGTGAAGGGGAAGGTCTTACCTACATTGGGGTCTACAGACTAGTCTGTGGAGGAGAAAGAGAGTGAAAGTGTCTCAGCTACTTCATGTGCGAAGAACAATTAAGCCAAAGGCAGAGGCATACAAAGAATTAACTTTCCTTTAATGGCAAAAAAAGTCTGAATTCCAGGTTTTGCTTTTAAGTTTCTGTCACGCTTTGGATAAAATATGTAAAAAAATCTTTAAATCACAAATAGTAATGTGGAAAAAAAATCATGTTTTTTCTGTTCTATAAGATAAGTACTAATTATGCCACAGGCTCTTTAGCTTTCTGTAACTGTACATAATATTGTGGCTTTGGCTGGAGATGCCATACCTAAAAGTTTGCAAATAAAGGACGGTATTTAACTTGGGTGTGTGTGTACCTACCTTCTTAATTCTGTGGTCTAGCATATCACTCTTATTGCAGATTTCAGCTTGTAGAGATAATGATTTTATAAATAGTGTGGTAGACTAAAACAATTTTAATGGCTAGGGTTTTGTGCTACCACGCATGTGAATAAAAAAATAATTAGATCTCTTTCATATTGAACATACTATGAAGCACATAGCTTGGTATGCGCAGGGTTAATGAGTGGTAGCTGTTAAGGAATATGTAGTCCTTAATTGCTTGCCAGTTAAGTTCCCAGGGTTGTAGTAATCCTGTAGTGTAGAAGCTGAATCTGTCAAATTCATCTGAGACAGGATTCACCAAATTGTCGATCTTAATTGCAGTTTTTGAGATTAGCAAAAAAATGTATTGACGCTTCAAAACAGTGTGGCAAAATGGCCTATGATTTATTCCTTTATTTCAGATGTATCTTTCCCACTGGTTTGCAGATGCAGGCAAGCATGTCAGGACCATGAAATCTGTGAACATCACCGAAAGATATGTGACACTCGATAAGTCTGTAACAAGTAGCAGGAAGAGATTCTATGCTGCTTGCTGCAGAATGCTGTGCAAGCTCCCTGAAAGCTTGTCTTGAAACAGGACATGGGTTGAAGCATCATTCATACAGTTTACAGAGTGGGGGGGGGCAGGGGGGAGGGGGGGGCATGCATGCATGTTGTGATCTCCCACCTCACCAACTGACAGAATTTTAGGATGGGATTTTTAAAGACTCAGCTTCCCATGGTCTTTGACATGATTTCCATTGCAGTCATAGGGTGTTTTAAGCTCTGATATTCTACCTATGCTGTGGCATATCAGCACATAATACAGTAACAATGAAAATTTATTGAAATATATGCTAAATGCAATAGTAATAAAAACCTTGCTTGTCCTTTTTTGTATGCTGTTACCATCATTCACATATATTATTTCTGTTTACATAAAGTGCCTATATCATAAATTAAATGCTGGAAGAAAATGTCTCTTAATAAAAGAAAGATCTCCATCCTTGTGTATATTTGTGCACACAAGCTGAATGAGTAACTGTGTCAGTTAATTTACGTTGTTTATCCATATAGATATGGCCATTTGTCATGACAAGATAGTTAACACATGACACTAGCATCTCTCTTAGGCATAATGCAAGCCATCCATTCAGGAAATACAGCACTGTTGTAAAGAAGGAAGCGGAAGCAGCTCTAGAGGGATTGGCTGAGGCTGGGTTGGAAAAGCCTTTCTCCCGTCACGAAACATGGAGTGCGCCCTCCACCTCTTTTCTTTCTTCTCTTCCTCCACCACCACCCCTTCCCCCCTTTTTTTCCCCTCTTTCTTCTCTCTCTTAGCCATCCCACTAATAAATCCATCACTGCTCTTTTATAACCTAAAGTTGTATTATTCCTAGACTAGTTATGGGACTAACGTAGAAGAGGGCTGCTATGTGAGTGGCACTGGCATTGGTTTTATGAAGTTTATGAAGTGGCAATCGTTGGAGAATTACACACCACTGATAGCAGCAACTAGCAGATTTACGGCAGAGGTGCCTAAAAGATATGGGAGTTTCCCCTCCGTACTATATTGGAGAAGTCTTCTGTTTGTTGTTTGCTTCAGCAGTTTCTGAATGTAGAGTTTTTGGTGCCTGTATTTGTAAAATTCTAATTTTATGTGGAAGTATGTGCATAAATGATGCATGGTGATAAAACTACAAATTATTTTATGCATATCACTTCTAAATTAAAATACTAGCTGACGTCAGCTCCTTGTTAGACTTAAGTCTGAAACCATCCTCTTTAGTTACTCTGCCTAAGTTAAAGTGAGTTCAAAATTCTACTGTTTTATGTGCTCCTTGTTAGACTTAAGTCTGAAACCGTCCTCTTTAGTTACTCTGCCTAAGTTCAAAATTCTACTGTTTTATGGTTTTATCATGCATCTGTATAGTATAGGGAAGTAAACTATTTAATATTTATTATTTTAATGATAACAATCAGAAAAGCAAGTCAATACAATACATTTGCATTTATCGTAATATTTTTATGATTTGAAATAATTAAACTGTCAGTGAATGTTATTTGTATGACCAGTAAATATTATTAAGGCCCCATTATCAAAGGCAATTGACTTTTTTTTTTTTTATTTCTAGCCTTTCACCTAGGTATTCTTTTTTATTCCTTCTATTCACATACTTGACTTAAAGTCACACTGAAAGTCTGAATCTTATCCATGACTAAGGAAAACTGAATAATAAAATAAAAAATAGTAGCAGTGAATAAAGATTATGTTTTAAGAATTATTCTGAAAAGCTCAGCAGAATTTCTGATTTACTAAATGAACCAAAGTTAGCTTATCCACATTAATTTTAATACTGCTGGTTTTTTCTCTGTGAAAGTTTTTATCATCCACCAAAATATCAATTCCTAAAAATAAATATCTTCCAATTGTAACTAACCTCACCAGAAGCTTATTTTTATTTGTGAGAAGTACAGCTGGTACCAGGCATATGACCTGAGTCTCTTTGTAGACCTGGAAGGATAATGTGTCCAGCTGCTCACATTTTTTTCCCCTGTACAAAGTGTGCTAAGACAGACTGTGCATGAAAATATCCATTCACACTTATCTTCAGGCTCAAGCCCAGTCCATTTTTTTGTAGCCGAGTTGTTAAGAGCCAACACATTTGGCATTTGCCATCTGGTAACAGGTGGCATTGGGGGATAAGGTAATTATTTTAGTGATATAGAAGAACTATTTTGGTATATTATGCTTGACTACTTAAGTAATTCAAAAAGGCTCAATGCAGATTATCATCTGGAATAAGCCATCACAACAACTGGACATCAAGGAGACTGTGAAAGTCTGTGCTTTGTGAGAGTGCAGAGTCTGTGCCTTTGCTAGCGCTGCTCAGCTGATAGTGCACAGGGGTACACAACACAATGACATAAATTTCTTGAACTATTAAGAAAGGAAAAGAAATCACCTGTCTCCCATTTCCAGTATGGCATCTGCTTTTTGGTTTTCTTCCTGCACCAGTCTGCTTATTGCTGCTTCTTAGCCAGAGGAATGAGTAGTCGTCATGAGCACTTCACATCTGCAAGACGACAGGAAAATACATCTCCACCCTGTCACATTTAACTACTCAGGCCAGTAGCATTAGTCTCCTTTACAACAGTCTTTACCCTTTGTCTCAGACTTCCTAGCTAATAACTCCCACTGTAAATTCCACAGCAGACTCAAAGTTCTTTTTCATCCAACCTTGCTGGTGGCTTTGTCTGCCGTGAACAACTACCTCGTGAACTTCTGTAATTTGCCTACATATATTAATGGATAGGAGCAAAAAATGTGGAGAATCTATTTTAAAGGAACTCGTAAATTATTATTATGAGACAAAAGAATAAAAATAAACTACAGAAAATTGCATGTATAACATGAATGATGCAGAAAGGATATAATTTGGGAGGACTTCAGCTTTTGCAGGGTAGTAGAATTTAGGTTAAAAATGCAGTTTTGAATTTCTGATTCATAGTAATCTTTTTCTTTCAACTTTTGGTTGGTAGATTTGTGGAATCATATGTGCTAGAAAATACTTAACCGAAGTATTAAAAAAGTTTTATGATGACAGTCTGTCTTCATAATGGAGACAGCGTTTCCCTATTGCATTACGAATTGGGTAATTAAAGTATGAATATACTGTGAATGCATTACGAATGCTTGATGGTTGTGACGAATGCAGGACACTTTCCTTTTTTATGAATTTGTCTGATATAAGAGGCTTGGAAGACCATAAATCAACATTTATTTTGTTTTAAATAATGGGAAATAAGCAGTATCACAAACATTTGTGCAGTGTCACAGATTTACTTATTTACTATTCCTACTTGGAGTCAAAATCTTCATTAAATGAAAATGCATGGTGAATGAGGGCAATGATTTTGGTGGGGTTGGGGAAGGAGGAGAAAGGAATGCCTATATGAAGACATAGTAACCTTACTCCTGGTCTAAGGCTAAGATGATCCCTTGCAGTAGGAATTTTGTCTACTTCTCCAATAGTAAAAGGAAAGAGGGAAGGAAAGCAGAGCAGCTGGGTTGTGCTTTAATGAACGAGGGTCCCTTGAGTCTTGAGCTAGAAATAGAGAAGAACTACTGACAGTAACTTAAGGAAAGTTGGTTGTGCTTCTTGGTTGTTCTCCAATGCCATATGTATTTAAAAATTGAGGTCTCCTGTGACATCTTTCCTGGTTTCTGTTTTCAAGAAGAATGGCTTGCCTGCCTTCAGGAGGCTGATTCATTCTGTAGATTTATATGCACCTAGCATCCGCTTGCAGGGCTTTATACTTACAAGTTCTTTGTTTCCTGTATCCTCCAAGATACAAAAAAAAAAAATAAATTCAGACAGCAAGAGCCATACATGGCAAAAAGCTCTGTTAGGAATGTGAATGTGGAAAATACACCAGTAATTTTCCAAGTCATTAAAATATGACTATGTGTAGCTAGGAGTACTGTATGTTCATTGCAGCTAATCATCAGCTTTCCAAGAACAGCTGGAACAGAGTGCTCCCTCTATGTGGGCATGCAAAGCTGAAAAAGCAGTGGATGTGCTATTAGCTGTGGGTGGGAGACAGCAGTCCAGCAGATAGTCAGCATCTTTTTTCTTGCATAGCAAGACTGTTTAGAGGCAGAATAGGTCAAAAATATAGAAAAAAGTGTAATTTATCAGGGAAGTATGAAGGCTGTTAACTCATGGTGATCATTTGTAGTGGTGCAATTAGTACTATAGCCGTCAGGCGCCAGGTGTGAGTGGGATGATGAACCTTAGGAAGTCAGATCTCTTTCGTAAGTTTGCTCTGGATTTGAGAAAATGGTGGAAACTTGCAATAAGGTTTATAAAAAGATCATTTGTATGTTGAAATGACTTTTAGGAAGGATAATTAAACTGATTTTAGATATGAAAGAATTTTCCTCTGTGTTACACTGCAATAAATTGTTATATTTTGGCACAATGAGAAGAAACAGTAGGAGGTCTTAGCTATGTTTCAAAGACACCTTAAAAAGCAATGTATAGATTAAGAAGAGAAATGCATGCTCTTTTTTTTTACCTATGAAAATGAATAAAGTGGATTAAAAAAAAAAGGAAGAAAAAGGCGGTATCTTGCTTTAATTGATGGAGGTTTTGCAGAACACAGATCCTGTGAAACAGCTCAGCTGTCTGGAAAAAGAAAAAAAAGTTTTATTTTCTGTTATCTATGATTTGTTAGTCATGATTTGGAGATTTTTGATTTTCTAGGGAAAATAGAAATAGTACAAAATGTTTTACTGTTGTACGGTGCAGGGTGCATGTTCTCTTTCTGACCACCACACTTTCTTTTCTTTCTTTCTTTGCTCTTACCCTGTCCCAGTCAGGCCTCTTCCAATGGACTGAGGAATCAGACTTTCCAGTCTGCACTTAACTGAGTGATTTGACGTTGTTTGCATATATTATCTGATAAACTTTAATTGTAATGGAACCACTGTTTCCTTTCAATAGCTTTATTACTATGTTGTCTCTTTTTCTATTTTTTTTTTTCTGAATGTCATCTAATTTGGTGCAAAATCATTAACCTTCTCACTGGCATTATGTATACACATGGAAATTACTGAAAGTGAATATCAAGGTCACTTATAAATACTTATAATTAATACTTATGATTATAATTACAATTGTTAAAATAAACACACAGTTCTTTGCAGACAGAGGATTTGAAGAAATCAAATCAGTTGTCTCAAGAGATGTTAAAATGAGATCTGACGTTCTTAAAGTAAAAAAGAAACACACACAAAAATTTAAAAGTGTAATGTGAATAAATTAACATGCAAAAAGTGAAGTCAGTTCTGCAAACTTACTATTTAATAAAAGCATGCTTGCTTGGGAATTTTGCATAACTTGAGCAAAACCAGTTGCTAACATGTAATTTGACACAAAAGGGTATATAAAAAGGGTATTTTGTCAGTAATGGCACCATTTCTATCTGGGCTGCCTTTCATTTTACCTCTCAGAATAGCTATTCAGGAAAGAAAACACACCCAGTAGTAGCATGGCTCTGGCATTTTTCAATGGGGAACATCTGTATCAGAATAGTTTTAGGTATTACATCTTCACAAAAATGTGATATATAAAGTTTTTCATAAGTGGATATAGCTGAAACAAAGCTTTCCTTAAGAGATAAATATTTTGGTACATCTTTTAAGGCAGTTTACAGGTGTAATGTAAAACAATGATATCAAAATGAAACTTTCTAACCTCGTCAAACAAAAGCATTACAATGTTGATTTTTCTGTCTATAGGGGAAAAAAAACTGCCAACCCAACCCTCCCGCCACCTTTTTCTTAATTTAAAAAAAGAAAGTTTACATATATCTGTATTTTCTACAAATATGATTTTATGTATTTTATGATATTTTAATGTTTTGGGTTTGGTTGTTTTTTTTTTTTTTCCCCAAAGATTAATAACAGTCTATTCATATTTGTGGCTGCTCAAACTCAAACAATCATTATTTGGAAATTCCATTTTTTGACTATCAGTCAGGACTGTGTTGGACAGCTGAGCCCATTTAGTTGTTCACCTGTGAAAGAGCATCTAAATTTCTGGGAGCTTTAAGTATTGGAGAGAGAAGCTGGAAGTAAAAGCAAGGTAGGAACAATATTGGTAGGCAGGTACTGGAAGTACTAGTGAGGGGTAAGCAAAAACTTAGGTAATTTTTAAGACTGCACATAAATGACTGTGCAGAACGAAAGAAAGGATTAATTTAACAGAACACTCCCCAACAGTTTAGGTGGTTCCAAGGGCGTGGGACATAGAACAAAATCATGTCATTAATAACAGTAATAAACTCTGGAAAAATGGAGGAAGACTGAAGGGAAGACAGAGCATTTGTTAATAATTTAACTGAATACAGTAAGTAGTTTCCTGCAGAATGAACAGATTTTTCACTACCTGTTCATTAATTGAATTAATTTTTTTTTAACCTTTTATTTTCACAAAAAAAACCCCACCTCAAAATGATAAATTTTAAAAAGGACTGAATAACTAAACCCCAAGTTTTTAAGGAGCCTATGGAATCTTCATGTATGTTGGTTTATCACCACTGATATTAGAGAGGTCTGTGCTTGTAGCTTAGGTTAGATAATTAACTGCTGAAGGGCTACAAATAAGAATTCCAACTGAGAATATTTTGAATTGAAGCGAAACAAAAGTCTTGCTTCGTGTTTTTTATTAGTAACCTGGAAAATTCATGGTCTGAACAAACTCTTCCTCCTCTCACCCTACTTCTGCTTTTTTTTTCTGTCAGCTAATAAAACAAGAAAAATATTTCTTCTTTATGGAAGCACTTTAGTATAGCACAGTGGTCCCTTCTTAGTGTCCTTCTGTTTCTGAAGGGCTTATCAATTTGTCTGGTAGCTAATATTTTGTTTGTTGAGGCTGGTAATATTCTTAAGATGCACAGGTACACAGAACAACAATGTAATCACACATATTTTTGCGAGGCACACAGATGTCCTGTTGACTGAATTTTGCCTTATGGTGTCCAAAGAATAAGTTACATTTATAATCTGCACTGGATTCCATTTAAATTTATTTTTTTTAACATAAAAAAATGAATCTCTGGGATAGCAATAAGGTATCTTTGAGCTGAACTGATGCAACTAAAAATTTCTACTTGATATTCAGTTTATTTTTTTATCTGAAACTTCTACCTACCTTTGTCTTTATAAAAGAAATTTATAAAAACCTGCTGAAACTCTGGGTAGAGCCTTTAGTTGCAGATATAATTGCTGGTAGCTGTGTGAAAAGCATGCCTTTTGATCACAAATAGAACTGCAGCCCTGCTGTTGCTGTAAGAAAATGGTCTGAAGTCTTTATAAAACACTCTCTTGTATTTTTGCAAGTGATCACTAATGAGAGCCATGACTTTTGGCAGTCCATCTTTATAAGTGCAGTTCTGCAGGTTATTGATTTCTAAGCATTCAATGAGGAGCAACTTTTAGAGAACAAATTCTGTTGAGAATTTTTTCAGTCTTACATATGGAATATTTCTTATATGTTTTTGCAAGTTGTAAATAGGAAAACAATAGTTTTTCCACTGAAGAACTGGACATGTTTTGTTTCTTGACTACGCATTTTAGATATGTACCCAGTAACATACACTAAATTATGTTGAACTGGTTTTGGATAAGTTTGCATGATCAATCCTGCATGAATGAAAAGTGAACAAAAGTTAAATACAGCAGGATTTGCTATTCCAGTAACAATGAAATTATATGACATTTTCTGATTAGAGAGTTCGTTATTTGAGGACAGGGCTTCAGTAGAAGATATGAGAAATCTATTCCGATTGAGTATGTAAAAAACCTAAGTACTCTATGAAGTACTCTGCTTTATACAGTGATACGACTCTGCTGTTTTCTGCACCTCTATGACTGTCATTTCCAGAACAGAAACCATTTCTAAATCTAAGCTTCTGTTTACTCAGAGAAATGAAGTACATTTTCAAGTCACATGAATTCTCTCACCTCTATTTCAAAGTAGGGGTTGTTTTTTTTTCCGTTTGAAACTTATTTAGGGTGTGGTTTTAACTACTGATGTTTGCTATTGCTGTTTTCAAACCTTTGCAGCACAGGAGTGGCAGTTTTACTAATTACTTTCCCATTTCCTGTGAAGAAAGACACAGGTAGCTAAACCTGTATGTGAAGTCCCTTTTTTCCTAGCATTTTCTCTTTAACTCCTGACAGCATTACTGTATGCTAAGAGTTTTCATTTCTCTATTCCTTATGTTATAGATTATTTGTGTGCAAAGTCAGCAAGCGAAAATCAAGTCGTAGTAGTATGGTCTTAACTGTTTTTAAGTGTGAACAACTGTACAAGATACAGAGGATGGCTGATTAGATATCTACATCATTGTAGGGTACTAACTAGTTTGTCCAAAGTATCTTCTGAGGATTAATCTGTGTTTGTCTTGCCACACAAACCCAATACATACTTGAATAAATCTAATCTTGGACAAAAAGGCCGAAGGTGTTAAAGGTGTCTACCGTTAGTACTTACTTAAAGGGTTGTAAATTGAGGGAAGAGTCAGTACACAACTTTACTGGGATTTTACTACTGTTTTACCTATTTTTTTTTTTTCAAAGAAATTTGGAGCAGGTAAAAGCTGATTAGAGAATAGCACTCTTGTTCAAATCAAAGTGCTTTTTCTAGGAAAAGAGGAGTACTATGGAGTCAGATGTTGTATAACCTCAGAGTTAAGCTTTTATTTCTATTTACACTGTTTTAAGATCTGTAAAGGCTCAAAGGCTGAATTTTCTCATCAACACTTTTGGACTATTCTTAAAACACGTCTCTTTTGAGGACAGCATGATGTTCCTAACACTGAAAATCAGTCTTTACAAAGTTGCTGCTGGGGTGGATTTTTTCCTTTTTGTTTTCTTTTTTTTTTTTTTTTCCTTAGGCAATATTCATTCTGGTTTGCCATTTCATAAAGCAACATTTGAGATTATTGTTTTTTGCAATGTTGATAATTTCTCTAAGGCTTTTAGTTTTCTCATCCTGTAGTATCATCCTTCAGTATCGTTGTAATCTTGTGAAAGGTTTGGTTTCCTTGTTTCTGTTCTATTAATTAAGTCATTTAAAGATAAAAGGTGTTCTAGACTGAACAACCCCTGAATGTTTGAGGTTCCCACACTGCGTTCAGGTTTTACACATGCTGAGTGAGAAAGATTATGGAAAAAAGCCTATCTGGAGTCTGTCCTGTTCCGTGATTACAGGGTTTTGAGGTACAGAAGTGCTAAAAAGGGTTTTGAACGACTCAGGGAATCTTCAGGTGAATTTGTGCTGGAGTTCTTGCAGAATACACTCCACAGGTGACTCACTGCATATGTGGTTGAGGTTGCCTGCACCTAAGCAAAAATAATATATGCAACCAGAAAGTGTTGTTTTCATTGTGCTAATTTGTCACAAGTACCTATAGATGCCATTTATGAACTGGTAGAGAATAATTGGTATTTGCTGGCTGAAGCTCTTTTAACTAATTCCTATTTTAACAAGCTGCTGACTGAATTTAAAGCATTGATTATGCAGACAGAGCATTTGTAATGAAAACGAGGTAACTCCTGAATAGGATAAGTAGCAGACTTTTTATCTGAGCTTTCTTAGAAAGTAAGTAAAAGATTAACTTATTGTCTTCTATTAAGCTTGTTACTTGCCAGTTTTCAGGATATTAATTTATCCTGGGCCTTCAGGGCTTGTGTTTCAGTAGTCATTTGATGACTTGCTAAGTGACAGATATACTGATGGTTTTGAAGGTAGAAAGCGTTGTTTATAAATGGCAAGCAGGAAAGAGGGCAAAATTTGTGGCAAGTACTGTCTAGTCATTCAAGAATAAAATAGACTAAGCTCATTTCAGCCGAGTCTAACTTTATAGGACTAGCATAAATTCAGTCAGGGTACTTCTCTTCTTCTGACCTGTGAAGTGCAGCATGTTTTGAATACCCAAGAGGAGGCAGGATTAATACCACGTCTGTTCAAACATAAACTGACTTAGACCTAAGTTCTGAATTAACAACAATATGAACACGTTCAGAATTGCTGCTGTTGTTGCTTCTGAATTCCCCAGAGGAAGAAATGTGTCTATTTAACCCTGGCAACCTCGTTTATTAGGCAGTGGTTTATTTCTTGTAAATTACTTGTCATCCTAATTCTTTAGCAATAAAACTGAAGAATTCTGCGTAGGGCTACAGTCAAACTAAGGCGGAAAAAAAAAGAAAGAAAGAAGCTGAAACATCTCTCCAGTACCCATACAAATGAGCTTAGCTCCATCATTACAATTTTATGTGAAAGTATTTGTTGACCATTCAAAGACAGGAAAATAAACTTGGTTTTCTGATCAACATGGTTGGCAGTCCAGGTTGGATCAGAACACATAACTAGATTATGTCACTCACAGAAAGATTATGTTTGTTTTATCCTTTAGGAAGAGTTTGCAAGAAGTAGCTAGCATAAGCTACTTAACTATATAACAAGATTGAATATAACAAAATTAAGGAAATGTTCCTTTCTAAATCACCAAGTCATAACTGTTTCTGTTGAGGAATTATGGTTAATAAAATTTTGCTAGTTCAATTTCCTATGGACAGGCTCACACATATTGTAACCTTACCAGCATACAAATGGCAATATTGATTAATTTAAACCAGCTGATGATTTTTCAGGATCCAATTTAATGCTGCACAAGCAAAGTTACTGTGGGTAATAATTTTAAAAGGTAACTCGTTCTAGTAAGTTAGTACCTGTATATAGCACGGTACAGATGACAGAGTGAGATACAAAGACAACTGAGTTGGTTCTCTGTAAAATTATCTGCAGGCCACCTTCAATTATGCAGGCTTTCAGCTACTTTAAAGGAATGCTGTGAAGCTTAGCAATTAGTGTGACAGAAAGATGGACTAGCCTCTCCTTCTTTACCCTGTGGACACTTGTACAATGGCTACAGCAGAGTATGTGGAACACTTTTGGACAAAAACTAATTCAAAAGTAAATCACTAGTATATGTTAAAAGGAAATACTATTTTTCTGAAGTATATTATAGTCTACCAAGAGGCAACAAAAATACTAAAATATTTTTATTCTTTTAAGATAACTGTATTTAATTTTAATAGGTGATTTTTTAAATTATTTTCTTGGTGCACTTTTCAATTTTTTCCATCACCAGGAGTGCAGACTGTGTTATCTTAGAGGTCTATTAATATTGTTCTTAGAATATAGTACCTACCGAGTTCAAACCTTATATAATCAAACTGTTGTATTATTACTGCAAATTATGAAATTACTTCTATGCTCTTTAATATTTATCTTTCAATATAATATGTATAGAATGAGATAGGTTTAAATTAACTGATAATGTCGTTTGATATACTGGACTAAAATATGTCCTCTGATGATCTTCTATTGGTTATGTAAGCTGTTCTGTATATATCTAGTTGAAGTAAAAATAAAATCAGCTTCATCTATAAAATCCTTCATTTTTAGCACCACAAGATATATAGAATCTTATAGGTTTCATTTGAAAAAATCTCATTGCATATTTGTAAAAGAAGAGGATATCATCTGTTTCATGAATTATTTGGAAGTACTAGCATTAAGTTCTTCAAGGGCTAGTACTTGCTGACACATTTTCTTATTTTCAGTAAAGGTCTGAACCAGAAATACTGAACAGAGAAAATCTGAACTAGGAATATATGGCTATATATATTGAAAAAGTATTTGCACTTTTCTCCTCTTTCTATTTTTTTTTCTGATTTTTTGATTGTAGACATCATTATCTTTGTAGGCTAAATTCACTTCGTATTCATGAGCCTTTTGGCTCATGAAAAGTATGTTTGTAATTTATCATTGTGGAAATATTCCCAATTAATTACAAATTAAGTCAATTAGAGTTTTATTTTTCTTTCCCAGGTGGTGTAAAATGAATGTGAACTTGAAGAAGTGAACTAGAGTAGGCACACTTAGAATCAGTGGAAAGATAGGATTGCTTTTTCCATTATTTCTTTATTTTGTGTGTTCATATTAATATATAAGAAAAAGAAATAGTTTGTTTAATTCTGTAAAATAATTTTGCTCTAAAATGCTAAAAAAAGTAAAGAACCCAATCATAGTTAAATAATGAAGACATAGCTATACTATTAAATTTGACATGAATATACTGAATTTCTATTTGTTGTTCATATTATATTTTTAATAACTTTATCAAAGAAGAAAGAAATGGATAACTTCCATGTCTGTGCTAAAAACCAAAATCATTTCAGTGTTCAAAGACTTACAACTTTAGTTGTCCCACCCAATGCAGTAAGATTTTTCCGTTTTGTACTTCTAGTGATGAGAACTGGGAAAAGATGCAGTGATTACTTATATCAGATTCTAGATGCCTGTGATGATGAAGTCTAGACAACTGGTCACGTCTTATCAACGTAGAGTTTCTCTTGTGGTTCACAGACTGTCAGGAGCCAGCCACCCCTTGCCACCCCACTGCGACATGGATTCCTGTAGCTCCGAGGAATTCTACCAGGCTGTTCACCATGCGGAGCAAACCTTCAGAAAGATGGAGAGCTACCTGAAGCAACAGCAGCTCTGTGACGTTATCCTGATTGCTGGGAATCGCAAGATACCTGCACATAGGTAGGACGTAAGCATGAGATATTGAAACTACAAAAGTAATTGTTTTGGGTATGCTTATTTCTTAGAAGAGTGTATTCTGTCGCCCTTCATGCCTGCTTCCCTCTTGCTTTAAGCATCACAAATGTGAGTAGCTGCAGAAGGTGATATTTGAAGGTTGGGCCTTTGAATGTAGGGGGTTTTGTACAGATTTCAAAAGTTCAAGTAGCACTCAACTAGCAAACTTTTCGTCGTGAGGCTGCCAAACGTTTCTGCCTGCTGTGATGCCGTTCATATGTGAGGAGAATGGAAATTTCTGAAATGAGATGCTGTACAGCTACACAGGACAGAGCATCGTTTTTAGCTTAAGATCATGATATTCTGATGTCTGTCATACACATTCTCTCAGACATTTATAATAATGAACACTGACTTCTCATGAACTGTTTCTTTGAATGAACCAAAAAAATCTTAATTACTTTTGATGATATTTATGAGTATAAAAGTTATAATGACATTATAATTTTTAAAAATCAGTAAGATTATCTGCTATTAAAGCAGCCAGTATATATGAAACTATGCTCGGTTTTGGGTTGTAATTAGAGCTTGAAATAGTTATTATTCATTGACATTTTGGTCTTAGCTCTAGCCTTTTATATAGTCCATGCAAGTAAAAATCCAGTCCTGAGGTTTAAAGTAAAATATAGAGAATACTTTTGAGTTCCCAGGCTCACAACTCTTTTTTGCATTTGAACTCTATATAATGCTGCAAATGAAGGGGGACCTATTCCCTGCTTGTGCCCTGGTTTCTCTGCTGAGGTTCTAAATCCAGAACAGGACTATGGCTCCCCAGCAGCAAAAGCGAAAAACAGCCAATATATTTCTGAATTCATAAATTATCTTTCTGGTGTAGAGGAATACTATAAGGTCATCTTGGCAACTTGGACCTTACAAAGTTCTTTCTGCCCTAAGTGAAGATGGACACAGACTATTCTTTTTCTGTTTTACATAAAAGTTGGATTTTCTATATTCCAACTACCATAATAATAATAATAGTCAAAAAAGGTGCAATATGCAAGACTGCAAAGCCAAAGTTATTGTTCAAATACTAAAAAGTAAAACCAGAATGAAACAGTCATAAAAATACTTAAATTGCCCCAATAATTATAATAAATGAGAAAATAATTCCACTTAACAAGCAGTAACAGCAAGATTGATCCTAGGTAGTTTGCAGCACATGTGAAGCAGAGTTCGCTTGGTTTCAGATCAGGAGCTGTAATAAACATAGAAATCTTTTTCCTCTTCCTGCAGCATTTTTAATTCTTAAGACTTTGTTTCTGCTGTCCTATCTTCTAAGAGCTACCATTTTTAGTGTTCTTCCTTGCCTAGATATGCTCAGATTCCCACATGCCAGAAAAGTCCCCAGCAATTTCTACACGCTGACTTGGCAACTGACACAACTTCTGTGTTCCAGGCTTTTTGCCACTGTTAAATGTCTTATGCATACGACACTTTAAGCAGCCCTCATAGTTGTGGTCTGATGCCATTTTTATCTAAATCTCCAAGACCATTCCTTTCTTGGTAAGTACAAAGGGAATAATATTAAAAATCAGTTATTCTGTCCATCTGCATTTACAGTGTTCCAGAGATGCAAGATTTGCCTCAAGGTGCCTGCCTTCCACCAAAAGGAAACTGGAGGGGTAATAACCTAAGGCCTTCTAATTTGTGTCCAATTTTACATCCCTATACACTACTGAAATCAAATAAAATGATTTTTTTCAGAAAGAATAAGAATTTTGCTGTTCTTTCTTGATAGTTACTTGGCCTGTTTTTGTTTTTCTCATTTTTCAACACAGATGAGGTTAAAAAAAAAAAAAAAAAAAAAAAGCAATGTCTGAATCTACATTCCTAAAGTGACAGAAAAAATACTTGTTAGATACACAGAAATAGCCCACAATTGGTATCGTTGCCCTGTTTACTATGGTCGATATAAAATATACCACTACATTTTTTACCAGTATATTTTTTGCCTATTTTGAATATTTTGGTAAACTGCATAGTTTGTAGAGAAGGAGACAGAGGAAACTGTAAGGATTTTTTATTGTTTAGTTCATTTTCCCCATTATTTTTAAGACAGCTGTTCATATTTGTATGCCCACCTTCAGTAGTAAATTTAATTTCACATTTGTCATTTCAATTCTACAGCATATCTAAATCCTTCTGGAGCTGGAAAAATACCTTAATAAGAAGATTGACCATGAAATAATAGCCAAAATCTTATTTAGATTTTCCAATAAACCTTCAGGCAACTTTACATTTGATTTTCTACTTCTCTGTGGTCTGTGGTCAAAAGACTAAATCCTGAAGAACTAGCAAAAACAACTGTTATTATGAAGAAATAAAAAGATTATGTTCTGAATAAACTAGAATTTTGTTCAATAAGATAAAATGAAGTGAAGGATGCTCTGAATTTTCTGTTGTGGGTTTTTTTTTATAGTTTTTGCTCTGTGTTTTTTCAGACAGGTGTGACTGGACAAGCACAGAAAAAGGCTGTTTATTTTTAACGTGGCTGTTACAATCCTAGAATATAATTTAATTTGGAAGAAACCTTCTAGAGTGTGATTCAACTCCCCCCGCTCAAAGCAGGGTCAAGTCTGAGGTTAGATTAGGCCATTGAGGGTCATACCCATCTGGATTTTAAATATCGTTACTTGTTGAAGTTCCTCTCTTGGCAGCCTGTTCCAGTTTTTGATTATCTTCACTGTCTTTACTGATCAGAATGTGGCTTCTAGGAAAATTTACTCCATGACCATCTTGGTGAGGCAAACCATTCTATAGTTACCCGCATCTTCCTTCTTCAGGATGGACATGAAAATTGTTTTTTCCAGTCTTCAGAAACCTCCTTCAAATTATCATGATCTGGTAAAGTTAAGAGAGAGTGGCCTTTCAGTGATATTGTCGAGGCCCCTCAGCCTCAACAACAGTCCTTGAACACATCCTGTCTGGTTCCATGGACTCCTAAACGTCTAATTCACTTAAGTGCACCCTAAGTACATCTTCCTCTATTGCGAGTGATACCACACAGATCCCGCCACTAGGCATAATGACCTGGGAGGCAGGTCCATGCAGACCATGCTAAAAAAAAAAAAAAAAAAGTCTTAGCCAAAGAAAGCTTTATTGACCAGTGGACAAACATTTTCCATAGCTTTCCATTTGCTGCCAAGGTAATTACAGAAACCCTCTTTCCAATCACATTCCTTGCTAGTTTCATCTGCACCCGACCTTTGGCTTACCTAGTTTCATTTTTGCAAGTTGGGGTAATGTCTCTGTATTTGTCCCAGGTCATTCATCCCCGCTTTCACCTTTCCTGATCTCCCTTTTTGCATTTGACCTCAATCAGTAGTCACCTCTGATGTCCAGGGTTGTAATTATCTATTCATTTTACTAATTTCTCTCAGGATCTATTGTCTTAAATTCCATCGTCTTGTAGTCACTGCAGCTAAAGTTGCCTTCAGTTTTCACAGGCCCTATTTTATTTTTTTTCCCCAGATTTGCCTACATCAGGAGCAGATCCAGCTAAGTGCCTCCTCTAATTAAAGCTTTTTACAAAGTAGGCTAGATAATATTTATTTTGCGTTCCTGAGAACACGTAAAAAGCCTGCTTGCAGAGGGTAAGGCACGATCAGTGTTTGTGGAATTTATAAATTCAATACTTCATGATAGACAGAAGTTTTGTGGAATATTCTCTGTACAAAGCTTATAAAATCTTATCCTAGCTAAAAAAACCTCATTTTAATATCCAATTAAAATATATTACAAACCATAGCTTACACTGAATATATTACAAATAATAAAAACAAAATACTCAAAATTATTGCCTAAAAAATAATGATTTGCAAATATTTTCCTTTTCTTTTTAATTGACAACTTTAAGAAAATACAATAGATTTAATATGCTACAGTGTGGTACAGTAAGAATCACTTTCAAAAAACGAGGGCAAAACTGTCTACATTTTTCAAAAAAGTATTGGTTCTTGTGTATCTCTCCAGACCCCTTCACAGTTTATAATCCCTGTGTCACTTCTGGTTTCATTCCTGATAGTACTTGCTCTTCTTTCCCTTTTCTCCAATCAGATATCTTGATTATGTCCTTTGATGGTCTCTTTAAATAACTTGTTCTCCAGAGGAGACATTATTGCTGTGCCATAAGATGTCTAAAACCTGATACTTTTATAGGAAGAGTGTCAGGTAAGCTCTGGCCATAGCCTGAATGC
Source organism: Charadrius vociferus (assembly GCF_000708025.1). NCBI lineage: Eukaryota > Metazoa > Chordata > Aves > Charadriiformes > Charadriidae > Charadrius > Charadrius vociferus. The sequence continues at coordinate 9,756 of NW_009648555.1, read as the reverse complement.
TGCCAAGTTAATTTTTCTAATTGGTGTTATTTTTTGGTGTTGGTTGCTGGTTTTGTTTGGGTTGGTTTTACATTTTTATTTCTCAAAAAAAAAATGGGAGAAAGTCAAATTAGAAGGGAGATCATAAAACATCACTGAACTCTAGTTGCCCAATTGAAGGCACTATGCCAAACTCTGAATCATATTATAGCTGCTTTTCACTGTTCAGGTAACTCAAACAGCTTTAAAGTTATAATGTGCTCAAGGTTTTTGTTGTCTCCTGAACATTGTGTTTGTGTAATGTAATCTTCCACTAAACAGGTTACAGGTGTAAACTTTCAAATGAAGGAACAGCAAAAGGAAGTACAAACCAACCAAAGGTTGTAATGGTGAACAACCAACCAAAAAAGGTACTGGGAAAGTAGGAAGGCCTCTGTAGCAAGCATTTTAGAGGGGTAAAGTAGGTGACTTTTAAAAAAATTAAGTAAATCTCTTTTTTTGTTGTTGTTGTTGTATTGCTGTAACATGTATAGATAACAATAAAATACAAAAATGTAAAATACCTTAAAGAAAGAAAAATGCTAAAATAATACTTTCTCTTCCCTTCCGTTAAGCTGTTGCTCTATTAACAGTCCATTCTAATTTTAAAATATCATGAACATGGAGTTCATAGTTTCCCCACCGGCTCTGGAGATGCATGCTGTATATATTTGTCTCATTTTCTGTACCTCTCATTTAGAATATAACCTCTTTAAGACATGGGTCAACATGAAATTAAAAAATACACATTTGTCACAAATAATTTTGTTATTTTGAGTAAAAGCAACTCACTTGAATTGCACTGTTTTTAAATACTATACTTGAAATACTATATTCTACAGCTGCTGAATAAACATCAAAAACATCAAAAGGAAAACAGGCAAAGTCAATGCAAACGACAGATAGACCTTTAAGATTTGCACTGGAGAGTTCATTAAAACTTCCAGCCAGGAGTGCATAAATGTTTTAGGCAGCTCTAAACTCAGACTAAGGTTTAAGCCATAAGTTAGATTTTGACGAGGAATGGTGCACAAAGACATACAGGAACTCAATGCAGGAGGAAAAAAAAAAAAAAGAAGAAAAGTGAAAAAGCATAGAGTTTACCTATGCCTATTTAATTAAAACAAAACACTCCCATATAACAAAAACTGAATTGCAATAAAACAGAAAATTCAATAAAAACAGAAAATGCAAAAAATATATGAGTGTTATATCCTCAATTTGCAATTCTGACTTCAGTTGCACTTGGTGAGAACCTGAGATTTTGAATGAAAAGAAGCCAGGAAATCTACTTTTGTTGTCGTTTTAGTATTGTCAAATATAGTTGAGTTTATGATGAGAAATATGAGTTGTTTATTTGCTGTTTTCACGTAATATGGAAGAAATGTAAGCATTTGTGTTCTTTCTGATACTGAAGATAAGGGTCAGGGGAGACTTACCATGGTGGAAAAGACACAGAATGAGTAGAAAATTGCCACTTACGTATAAAACAAAGAAATGCTTTTGTATGGCTACTCAAATCTTTCTACAAGTGTTTGGATGAAAAGCAAAAACTATCTTTCAACACAAAATTTAATTTTTTCATTGTAAATACTGAAATAAATTCAACTGAAACCTTTTTTGGATGCCCAGCTCTGAAGTAGTACAGCTTTTAATTTGCTATCATCCTGATAAATTTAATAAACCTTTTTCAACAAACTAATTTATGTTCTCTTTTTTAGTTCTCTAAGGAGATGGGCCATATTTTTCAATATGTTTTGGTTGCTATTATAAAGAGGTGAAGTTTAGGAAAAAACCAGTTTCAATAAAAGGAAAAAAAAAAAAGGAGAAGGTTAAGCTGAAAGGAGAGATGAGAGGATAAAGAACCAGGCAGAGAAGGAAACACAGTTTGATGGCAGGGGGTGAAAGAAGCAGAATGTACAATATTCAGTCCTATGACTCAGCTTGTTTTCTTGTCTTGGTAACAGAAGCTCGTGGAAAGCACAAAGTATAAGCAGTACAGCTGCCCTATGTTCACTCCCGGATATCTGTAATTACTGTGTGAGGAACTTCTGGAGCCAAACATTGCATCTAAACTGTGGACCTACTGTCCATAAGTTTAAAAACAAATTATTCAAGTAATATTGTTGGGACAGAACAACAACAACAAAAATTACTGCTATCAGAGAGAAAACAGCAAGGCAATTTAGATAAGCTTTCAATATTAGCCTCAATTGATACCTTTTTTCTTTAAGAAGAAGGAGTAGTAAATAAGGAGTATTTCCTAATACTGAGACTGGCATTAATATTTTCGAATTAATTTCAGTGATCTCCACAAGAAACTCTTCTGGACCATTTTCAGACATGAAAGATCTTAAGTTCATACAACTGAGTGCTTTTATTTTATCAGTTAAAGATTTTTCACATGCAGAAATGATCCTTGAGTTTTTAAGATAATTTCTGAAAATTTGAAGTTTGTTATCCAGTTGAGTTTTGGTTTTGATATGGCCATGTGTCTAATCTCATTGTAATCAATAGAGATCTATAGCTAAAGTAACCAAAACACTGATTGTGGTGTTTTGACCTTGGCTGATTGCCGGGTGTCCATCAAACCACTCTATGACTCCTCTTCCTCAGCAGGACAGGGGGAGAAAATAAGAGGGAAAACTCATGGGTCAAGATAAGGACAGGTAGATTACTCACCAATTACTGTCACAGTCAAAAGAGATACAACTTGGGGGAAATTAATTTAATTTATTGGAAATTAATAACAGAGTATGATAGCGAGAAATAAAAACAAAACTAAAACCACCTTCCACCCACCCCCCTTCTTCCCAGGCTCAGCTTCATTCCTGACTCTTCTGCCTCCACCCTACAAGTGGTGCAGGGGGACTGGGAATGGGGGTTGTGGTCAGTTCATCGCACATTTTCTCTGCAGCTCCTTCCTCTCTTTCCCTGCTCCAGCGTAGGGTTCCACCCATGGAAGACAGTCCTCCACGAATTCCTCCAGTGTGGGCCCTTCCCCTGAGCTGCAGTTCTTCATGAACTGCTCCAGTATGGGTCATTTCCATGGGGTGCAGTCCTTCAGGGTCTCCCGCGGGGCCACAGGTCCTTCCAGAAGACCTGCTCCAGCATAGGCACTCCACAGGCTGCAGCTTCCTTCAGGGCACATCCATCTGCTCCAGTGTGGTAGTTCAAAGGCTGCAGGGGAGCAACCTGCTTCAGCATGGTCTTCTCCATGGGCTGCAGGTGAATCTCTGCTCTGGCACCTGGAACACCTCCTCCATCTCCTTCTTCTCTCACCTTGATGTCTGCAGGGCTGTTTCTGTCACATTTTCTCATTCCTCTCTCACAGCTACTGTTGCACAGCATTTTTTTTCCCTTTGTTAAATATGTGCTGTTTCTTGTGCCACCAGCATTGCTGATTGGCTCAGCTTTGGCAAGCAGTGGGTCCCTTTCACAGCCAGCTAAAGCTGGCTCTGTCCAACATGGGGACAGCTTCATGTGTCTTCTCACAGAAGCCACTCCTGCAGCCCCCCTACTGCCAAAACCTTGCCATGTATACCTGATACAATGTTCTGGCTGTTCAAAAGTAAATTTAAAAGGGATGTGTTGAAAAAGAACTGCAGATGTATTTTCAAGGGCTAAATGGCATTGTTTATGACCAAGATGCAGTTATTAAACCAGAGAACAATTGCTATTGCTTTATGGAGTGGAAGTAGTTGCAGTAACTGAAATGCACTTAGAAGGGTTGAGGAAACAAGGATGAGATGTCTTAGGAAGAAAGTAAAAAGCAACATTCAGCTGCCTAGTCTCTCCTGAGATGCCTTGAGTTAATGCTGCCTGGCTTTCTTCATGTGGTCCAGAAGGGTTTAAAGGTTTTCATATGTCTGTGCCAGACCTATTCTGAATGATTCACGCAGTCCATAATATTTGAAATTGGCACTTGACACCTATGTTTAAGGGATTGAGTCCCATTTCAAATCGAATGGGTAAAGAAAAGGAGGGGCTAAATGACATAGAATATAAAAATATATAAAACAAACAAACAAAACCAGGTAGATGACAGAATGACAAAGGAGGCCATACAGGAATAACATGGGTCAACAAAACCTGACAGCCCTCTATCAAAAAAGGGATTGAAGATCACACACAAGGATATGACCAGCCTGAGATCAATGGAAGAATGAGTTGTGAAGATAAATTAATAATGATGCGCTATTGTATCATTTTGTAGAGAGGAGTAGAATAAAGGAAAAAGATGACAAATAGACCTTAAAAAAATCAAAATATTTAAGCAGTCACTTACACTAAGGACTTCACAAAACTATCTCTGTACTTCCATCAAACCTAATCTCCGTGTTTCTTACATTTGTCCCAATAGTTAAAAGGTGCTAAAATTGAACTTTTCCTGCTCCTGCAAGCTTTTTTTCTTCTTTTTCTTTTGGAGTTACCATGAATAAATAAAATCATTAAGCCCACAAATAGAGGATCACCGTTGATTGTGTTGTCTTTCTACATTCAAGTAGGTGTACTGTGTCTGAAGATGTGTTTTTTCTTCTGGAGAAAAATACTGAGCTCAGCTTTGTAATTGCATCATAATGGATCTTCATCAGCTCTTATCTTCATCACTGTAACATTTTGCCTTTTCTGCTCATTCCCAAATGTTGAAAAGCTGCTTGAATTCATATATCTATCTTCTCTTTTTTTTTCTTTTTTTTTTTTTTCATTTTTCCACTGGTTCAAAACAGCATAGAGCTCAAAATACTGGCTGCAATAGCAGATATCTTCAAAACCGACACAAGGACAAAAAAAAAACCACTGGCAAAGTCCATTGTTCAAAACAATGGACTTTATTATCAAGTCTGGCAGCTGTGATCTGTGCATTAATTGCAGTCTCTGGAAAAAAAACCTAACACTATGGTAGACATTGTGTGTTTGGTGGAAATGATGTTGTCAGATTTATGTAACATTCCTGAAAACATTGTGGCAACTGAAGAGCTGTAATGAGTTGTAAAACTGTTTCAGTTTGTACTGTAGAAGAGATAAAGAGCCACTTACTGTATTTACCCTTAAATGTCTGGGAGATGGTGAAAGAATTAAAAGAAGATTAAGAGAAAGAAGAGAATGTAAACTCAACAGGCATGGTCCTGAGGCCAAAGAGTGAACATCACTTAGTGTAGCCTACTGGCACCATACCTATAGCTATGTGTTGTATAAGAGATCAAAATGGAAGAAAACTATGTTTTAGTAAAGACAAAAAAGAAACTTTTTTGTTTCAGGCTTAATTGATTCCCTTCAAAATTCCATCTGCCTGTCTATGGGTTTGGGGAGGATTTTTGATTTCCTGTTTGGAAATTTTGTTATTGGTATTATTCTGTAGTTGTTCTAGATGAAATTGCCTTTAAAAATAGGTTAGTTTACAATCATTACTCAGATGGTCAGGGGAAAAAAAAAGTTGATCACATAGTTCTGTTCCATTTTTCTATAAAATGAGACAAACACACAGGACAGACTGTCAATATTAACAGTTACCATGGGAAGTATGAGTCAATTTTCATTAATTTAACTGTTATATACTTGCTGACCACATCTTTACCTGTTAAATGTGCATTTCTGATATGTTAGTGAGCTAATCTGATATTGCTGAACTATTAGCAAGCAGATTGCACTATGATAATGGTTCTGAGCGGATGCTGAATCCCAAATTAACTCTCAGATTATCTCCTGTTTGTTAACTACACAGGAACAGCTTTCATTGGTAAAGATTGGGAAAGAAATATGCGTTATTTAGAATTTTGTCACGTGACTTTTAGCAGATTTTTTATTGCTTTTTTTCTCTACAAAATATTTATTTTTTTCAATTTGACAGATACAAATGTCAAAGTGTGCATATGTGTATATACACTTATATATATGCATTCATAAATACGGGTTTTCAGAAAAAAAATCTGCAATTTTAAGCTCCAAATTCTGAAACAAATAAAAGTTACTTTTCAGTGAACAGTGGAATCATTCACACAAACCATGTTTTTGAGAAGTCAGTTGAATGCATGTTACTATTGAGACTTAGTTGCTTTTGTGTACCATTCAGATAACTGATAACATAATTTGAACTTTTTGTTACTACTAATTGGGACCTGTTAGTCACTTAGAACCTACAGATGCATAATTTTATAAATTAGAGTCATTCCACAAAGTTAGAACTGACAGTTCATCAGTTTTTCTAACTGGTATTTAATCTTCAATACTCTTAAGGCTTGCATTGAGATAGCATATATCAGATATACCATGTTTTCTTTCTTCCCCTGAGATAGTACATATTTCCTTTGTCTGTTGACTTCAAAAAAGTAAAAGATTTCTGCTTTGAAGGAACAAGTAATGACACTGTAGAAAATCAAAGTAGCTGATGGTTTGTTGGCAAGCAAGTCTGAGATGAGGAAAACTCAGATCCAAGAAGGAAAGCGGTTGTTTGTGAGCAAACCAGAGACAATGGGCAGAATAGGCAATGATTGGCTGTACAAACTCTTCACAGGCAATAGAAAAGAGTAGCAGATGCTTTATTAGTTCCCAGTATTCTTTTACCAAAAGTAGTTTTTGAGTTCCACATCTTGAAACATAGTCTGCATAAACACCCACTAGTGAATTGTGTCTCAAGGTCTTTCCAAACTGGAGGTGGTACCTCCCTACTACTGAATATATTGTACCTTCCCTGAATATACTGCTGTTCCATAAAGACTGAGTACAATTTTGGTTTTGAGAGGAGGATGAACAAAATGTGAACCCTGGACAGACTGCGAAAAGGAACACGGACACTGTTTCAACCTAATTGCTATTGTGTTGTCACTTTGGAAATTCCTAAAAATGTCTCTGATCATCAAGTTAGTCAATGGAATGAAAGGCGGCTGCTCTAATCCATAATAGAAGGAGGGAAAACAGTCTATGAACAATGTGTGTTGGTACAAACTAAAGGACAAGTTTGCAATATATAGGTGGTTAATGGAGGTTTTTTGTTCTTTTCCTAGAGACATGATACACAACATGATTAGAGATTCTTGTTAGAATTTTATGGACAAGAATAGTTTATAATACAGCTCATAGCTTTCTTTACATGCTTATAAATTCAGAAGATGGAGGCAGTTATAGCAGTAGCAAGCCTAAATTAACATTTCGGTGTCCTGACTACAAAGGAAGAAAGATAGATGGCAGAGAATTCTATATTTGAAATGCTGACTAGATGACGGGTGGAGGTAGAAGGTACGTATAGCTGCAAATTCTTCAAGAAAGAATGGCTATTACACTTTTAATGTTGATCTTAACTAAAGTGAAATAGAGTCTAAAGAACAGATTTAGAAAAATAAAATGAAAATGTTGCAAAACAAATAAATTACCATTGATAAAACATTGAATGGAGGTTGTGACAAGCAAAATTCCCCAAGGTACCAATAGCAAACGCTCTTTACTTACTTTTACACAGTTCATTAGGGAGTGCAGAGGAAGAAGATTTGTGTTTGTGCTGTATTACTGAAGCACACCCTATTCTACTTCATGAGTATTAAAGCCAATTGTAATAGTGTACATGGGAAAGACTGAGTGAAAAAAAAAAGGGAAAGTCAGGGCAGATCTGATTTTGAATTATGGACAACATGGAAATAGGAGATCACAATTAGCTACAGATCAGAATTTTGAGATAGGAGGTGCCAATTTAAAGTTGCCAGGCAACATTTGGTCTCCAGAAATTTTCTTGGCATCTGGACACCACTTTTTCTAAGGATCTTAAGTACTGAGGAAATAGTCTGTGTACTAGGTTAAATTTACTGTTAGCTATATTTTTTCTAAGGCTCATAATAGCCTTTTCTATATTTGGTAAGCTGGTGAGGGAGAGTACCACAGTCATCAGGAAAGGTAATCACTACCTGGTGTAATCCAAAATAGTTAATCTGTTCCATGGCTTGGTCCTTTGTTGTGCTTTACTCAGAAAAGATGGCAGGCTTGATTGTACAGCCAAAATTGTCCTGGAAGTGTCAGACCATGTCTGCTTCCTTTTTTTCCTGATTTTTTTTTTTTTTTCAAGTACATTCATGGATTTACCTTTGTTTATGTTCTGCAAGCCTTAAAATTTAGGAAATCACAAAGCTTTCTCTATATATGCAGTAAATGTTTTCCTGCTGTAAGAAGAGCTGTAGAGCACCACTACCAGTAAAGACACCCAATGTCAGCTGGTGTCCTCTACAGAGCAACAAATCATATTTAAAAGCAATGAATGTTCAGCTCCTATATGAGCTAGCTTAATATGTGTGGAAAAAAGTTGTGTCATGCCTATGAGTTTTCAATTGAAATAACATCTGAGATTCTGTTCAGTTGGCAGTAAAATAGCGTTGGAGCTTGCTTAAAGAATGTAAGTGGTCAAGGTCTGTTTCTTTTGTTTGTTTGCTTCTATTAACTAATAAATGCACCAACCAAGTTGAGGGAATTCTGCATCCAAGATATATGTGAAAACAGTTGTTAAAAGTGCAAGGAAATATTCTATAATAAAAGAAAATAAAATCTGATGTCACAGGACAAAAGTCACAACAGGAACCAGTTATATTCTGTATCATAAAAAGCAAACCCCAGAAATATATCAAGCTGGATTTAGTTGTACTAAAGTCCCTTAATCTGGAGAAAATCTTTCTGGGTCCACAAACTCATTTTTAGCCACGAGTTACCTGCTATGATTCTCAAGGATGAAAGAGTTTATTATGCATTCTCACTGCCAGATCAGTAGTTGGAAAAAGGTGACATCCTGAGACACCTGACCTTTCTTGATAAGTAGGTCAGCATGCCTTTAAACCAAGATTTAGAGCTGTTTGGAGCCTTCTAAGCTACAAAAAGCAGCAGATCATTACAAATTAATTGATCCCTTTGATTTCTCACTCTTCATTTTCTACCTCAACACTGGAACACAATTAAGATTTACAAAACATGTCACCTTTCAGAATTAAGTGTAATTAGCAAGTTCTTTTCACTTCAATTCAGCCTGTGAGGTACTTCCCAAGAAAAAGAGTTTGTGTCTTGAAATCAGTTAACTTTTTGGTTATATTCAGGTAGTGAAATAGCTGATTTATATTATCTATTGATTAATGTGAAGGACTTCTAAACAACAACAACAAAAATCCTCTTTCCTTATCCCTCTGTTCGAAAACTTGCCTTGCTTGTTTAGGTGAACCGCTGCTTCACAGAACCTTTCTGCTCATTTAAGCCATCTTCTTTAACAGGTGGTGCAAACGGGTAGGGATAAACCTGTAAGTAAAATGGGTAGTGCTGAGGACCTGACACGCTTTTCTGGTTGTGTAGACTGAATGCTCCTTTGCAGTTGGAATCCGTTAGATAGCTGCTTTGAATTTTCTTATCCCAGAATAATCCATAAGACAAACTGTGGAAAATCATAGATTTTGTAGAAGTTTGTGAAAGAGATGTAATCATTCTGTTATTTGTTTTCTGTTCTCCCTCTCTTTTGTTATCATTGAGTTGAGAATACATATGCTAGAATACTATGTAATAAATTATGTCTGCATGTAAATGATATAAATTACAAGTATAAGATACTACTGTTTAAAAATGTTTCAATTGATGGTCAACTGGTGTATTAAAATTTCTGTTCATTAATTTGTCCATTGGTTTTGATGCAGCAAAGGGTTTTGGTTTTGATTTTAACAAGTGATCACGTTGAAGACTCATAGTTGATTTTAAATGGTGGTTAATAAATCTGAAGGAACA
>NW_009648554.1:162835-181161 GCF_000708025.1 Charadrius vociferus | reverse complement strand
AATGTGGGCCCGCTGTTGAACGAGGCAAGTGCCTGAGGTCTGGCCAGGTCCTGGAGAACAGGTGAGGTGCCTGAGGACTGAAGGAAAGCCAATGGACAGACGATGCAGAGAAGGCGAAGTTGCTGAATGCCTTCTTTGCTTCTGTCTTCACTGCTCGGGCCAGCCCTCGGGAGACCCAGACTTTGCAGGTAACAGAGAAAGTCTGGAGGAAGCAAGACTTTCCCTTGGTTGAAGAAGAACAAGTTAGAGAACGATTAGGTAAACTGAATACCCACAAGTCCATCAGTTCTGATGAGATGCACCCTCGAGTGCTGAGGGAGCTGGGGGAAGTCATTGCTTGACTGCTCTCCATCATCTTTGAAAGGTCCTGGAGAACAGGCAATGTGCCTGAAGACTTCAGGAAAGCCAATGTCACTCCAGTCTTCAAAAAGGGCCAGAAAGATGACCGGGGAAACTACTGGCCAGTCAGCCTCATCTCCACCCCTGGAAAGATGATGGAACAGGTCATTCTGGGCGTCATCTCCAAGCATCTGGATGCAAAGAAGGTTATCAGAAGTAGTCAACATGAATTCACCAAGGGGAAGTCATGTTTGACTAATCTGATAGCCTTCTATGATGAAGTGACTGGATGGGTGGATGAGGGGGTGTCCTGCTTTGGCCTCAGCTAGCAACGAAGAACCACGCAGCCACTCATTCAACCCCCACAGCCAAGAGGATGAATCGGAAGAAAAAGGCAAAACTTGTGGGTTGAGATATGGGCAGTTTAACAGAACAACAAAAGGGAAGATAAAACAATAACACTGATAAAGGGATATACAGACGCAATTACAGTACCGCCGCTCACCGACTGGACCAGGACTGCCACAGCCCACCCCCTAGCAGAAACAGCCTTCCCTTCTCCCGGCTGCTCCATCTTATAGCTTGGGCATGGGTCATGTGGTATGGAACACCTTCGTCTCCTGCCAGCTCCTTGGGGAAATTAACCCCATCCCTGCCAGAACCAGGACCTGAGTCAAAAAGTTATCATCAATGCACTGGAGGAACCTCCTGGACTAGACATGCCCAGCTGTGTAGCCTTCCCAGCAGATATCAGGGTAGTTGAAGTCCCCCATGAGAATCAAGGCCTGTGTTTATGAGGTGATTCTCACCTGTCTGTAGAAGGCCTCATCAACTTCCCCATCCTGATCAGGTGGCCTGTAATAAACACCCACAAGAGTCTCTCTCGTGTCATCCTGCCCCTTGACCTTTACCCATAAGCTCTCAACTCACTCTTCATCTGCTCCCAGGGAGAGCTCTATACATTCCAGTTGCTCTCTCACATAAAGAGCAACTACACTACCTCACCTCGGTGGCCTATCTTTCCTAAAGAGAACATAGCCCTCCATGACAGCGTTCCAGTCATGTGAGCTATCCCACCATGTCTCAGTAATTGCAATGAGAACATGGCCCTGTGACCGCACACAGATCTCTAATTCTTCTTGTTTGTTCCCCATGCTGTGCACATTAATGTATAGGCATTTCAGAGAGGCCAATGAGTGTGTAGTTTTTGCCCTTGAGGGGTGGTGGGCCATCCGATTCTCAAAAATACTAGCACTCTGCCCCATAAGTGCTGAGCTACTACGGCCAGGCATCTCTCTAGCAATTCCAGTTACATGACCACCCTTCCAGTCTAGTTTAAAGCTCTCTCAATGAGCCCTGCTAAATCTAGTCCTAGAAACCTTTTCCCCCTGTGAGACAGGCTTTTCCCATCTGCTACCAGCAGGCCTGTTTTTTTCTCTTCTATTTTGCTGTTCTGTTAAACTGCACTATCTCAACCCACGAGTTTTGCCTTTTTCTGCCGATTTTTCCCACGGCTGTGGGAGTTGAGCGAGTGGCCTCGTGGTTATTTGTTGCTGGCTGAGGCCAAACCACGACACCTGGGAAACTACTGGCCAGTCAGCCTTGCTTCCATCCCTAGAAAGGTGATGGAACAGCTTGTTCTGGGCGTCATCTCAAAGCACCTGGGGGAAAAGGAGGTTATCACAAGTAGTCAACATGGATTCACCAAGGGGAATTCATGTTTGACCAATCTGATAGCCTTCTACAATGGCATGCATGAATGGGTGGATGAGGGTAGGGCAGTGGATGTTGTCTACCTTGACTTCAGGAAGGCTTTCGACGCTGTCTCCCACATCATCCTCACAGGCAAGCTTAGGAAGTGTGGGTTAGATGAATGGACAGTGGGGTGGATTGAACAGTGGCCGACAGAGAGAGCTCAGAGGGTTGTGTGGAGAGGGTCCAGCAAAGGGCTACGAAGATGATTAGGGGACTGGAGCATCTTTCTTATGAGGAAAGGCTGAGGGACTTGGGTCTTTTTAGTCTAGAAAAAAGAAGACTGAGGGGGGATCTTATCAATACTTATAAATACTTAAAGGGAGGGTGCCAGAGAGATGGGAACAGTCTTTTTTCAGTGGTGCCCGGTGATAGGACAAGAGGTAACGGGCACAAACTTGAACATAGGAAGTTCCATCTAAACATGAGGAGAAACTTCTTTACTTTGAGGGTGGCAGAGCACTGGAACAAGCTGCCCAGAGAGGTTGTGGAGTGTCTGACTCTGGAGACATTCAAAACCTGCCTGGACGCCGTGCTGTACAACCTGCTGTAGGTGACCCTGCTCTGGCAGGGGGTTTGGACTAGATGATCTCCAGAGGTCCCTTCCAACCCTGACCGTGCTGTGATTCTGTGTCTTGCTGGTGCACTGAGCTTGCTGAATCTGAAAAAGGGGTTTGTAAAGCCTAAGCTTGGAGAGCTGCTGATTTTTTTTTTCCTTTTCCTTTTCCTTTTCCTTTTCCTTTTCCTTTTCCTTTTCCTTTTCCTTTTCCTTTTCCTTTTCCTTTTCCTTTTCCTTTTCCTTTTCCTTTTCCTTTTCCTTTTCCTTTTCCTTTTCCTTTTCCTTTTCCTTTTCCTTTTTATTTTGCTTATATATGACAAACATTGCTTTTGCAAAGGACAGAATTCTGGCATAACATATATATGTTGCTTGAAAGAAAAAATCTTATCTTTTGATTTATCTGATGAAGCAAATGGTAAGCATACAGAATTCTAGCAACTGTAAGTGAGGGAACAGTCAACTGTATCATGGGTATCATTCTTTAAAGCTGCAATTTTATTTTACTAAATTATCTATGTTAAAAACAAATTTGTGCCTGGTGTGGGATTTAACTGCATCGTGTTACAATATTTTTGTTTTCATTACAAGCAGGAGAATGCACGTAGAACAATTGTTAAGAAACATGACAATAAATTAGAATATAACTTACAATAGCAAAAAATAATAATAAAGTAAGTGTACCACATTAATATAAAGTATAAAATAATAAGCAACTAATCACAATAATACAAAGGTAATTTCAGCCTGCATTATTAAGGATATCTATGTGACATTTACTCCATTACAAAGTTCCTAACGAAATGGACTATTTTGGGGTGTATACACCTTGAGGGGTTAATCTGTAGATTTGTCTTTCTGTTTTGATCTTCTTCAGCTGATAGTATTGCTCAGTGGAAGTACAGGCACCAGACTGATTTCTGCATTTAATATTCCACTATTTAATTCTAGGCCTGTGATATTTATAGCCTGTACATATAGTCCTATTGTCACTATTTAGGAATATAACACTATTTAGCTTAGACTATATAGATGGCTACAGTGTAGCAGCAGCAATGAACTGTGCTGTGGAAACGAATTATTTTTCTTTGAATTAGATTTCATTTTTCAGTCTTAGTCTGAAGCATTGCTTAGTTTGTAAATCCACGTACAATCTTTTAACAATACAATTCAACGTTGCTCCAGGGAGTTCTATAAATTCCAACCTCAGTGCTGTTATGTTGCAGAGTAAACATCAGACTCCCTAGTGTTCTAGCACCAGTAAGAGAGCAAAATGCATTTTTGGAAACACTCCTTACAATTTTAATATCCTAAGTGAGGTAAAAAAAAAAAAAAGGTTTCTTTTGAATACATAGAAACCCTTTTTCTTGTTAGCTAGTTTTGATCTTCTTCAGCTGATAGTATTGCTCAGTGGAAGTACTGGCACCAGATTGATTTCTGCATTTTGTATTCTACTATTTGCTTCTAGGCCTGTCGTATTTATAGCCTATACAAATAGTCCTTTTGTCACTATTTAGGAATATAACACTATTTAGCTTAGACTATATAGATGGCTACAGTGTAGCAGCAGCAATGAACTGTGCTGTGGAAACGAATTATTTTTCTTTGAATTAGATTTCATTTTTCAGTCTTAGTCTGAAGCATTGCTTAGTTTGTAAATCCACGTACAATCTTTTAACAATACAATTCAACGTTGCTCCAGGGAGTTCTATAAATTCCAACCTCAGTGCTGTTATGTTGCAGAGTAAACATCAGACTCCCTAGTGTTCTAGCACCAGTAAGAGAGCAAAATGCATTTTTGGAAACACTCCTTACAATTTTAATATCCTAAGTGAGGTAAAAAAAAAAAAAAGGTTTCTTTTGAATACATAGAAACCCTTTTTCTTGTTAGCTAAAAAGACACATTAGCTGATAAACAAAATCATACCCTGGAGAAAACTGGACCCTGATACAAAGAGTCCTCTTGCTTAGAGAATGCCATAGCAACCCCTTTCCCTTTTATCGTTGTTTGGTTTTGGTTTTGTTTTTTTTTTTACCTAACCTGGATATGCTAGCACCAAGGTGTTTTGTCAAAAGGATATAGAAAGTCAATTCACTTAACAGAGAAGGACTTCATACTGCCCTTAATCCATATGTGCAACTCCTAGATTCAGGTTTTTTATCTACTGATGTCAGTTTTAACAGGAGCTGTTTACATGTTGATGAGAGCAGCAGATAAGCATTTGTGAATACATGCAAGCCAACTGAAAATGAATTCCACTGGTCACAGGCATATGGAAGTGGAAATACTGGCAAGAGGTAGCAAATGACAGGAATTAGATGGTCATGAATATGTGGGCTACACAAAACCCCACAGATAGATTGTCAATATGTTGGGGGGATTTCATAGTATGAGTCCTGTTAACAATATCTATTGTTCCATTTTAATTCACATTAGTAAATAGTGTGCAACACATTTGGCTTGTTATTGGTAAAATACACTGATACACTTAAATTGCATGATAATTTGAAATTATTTTTCACTAAAAAGAGTACTTTTTTTTAAAAGTGCTATTTGAGTTAGAATTTGTAACACGTTATTGTTCATGTAATTTTAATTTCACTACAACAAAGGAGGCATAGTTGGACACAAAAGCACATTCATCAAGTACCTGCTTCAAACGGCAAGTGTTCAAGTACAATATAATAATACAAAAAAAGTACCCACTTTCCTTATCTCCTGGTTGAGTCTGTTACTGAAAAGTGAAGGGGAAGATGAGCATGACATTAAACTTTTTTATGATAGATTCTTGAATGTTACTTGCCTAAGTAGTTTGGTTTCTCATTTAAAAATGCAAAGTATTTGGTGAATATTAAAAATATGGTAATATGAAATAAGTGGAGTGTGGCAGCAGAATAGTTAAGGCATCTAGCTAATAATCTAGAGGCATGAGTTCCAGTCTCACACTGAAAGCTGTCCCTAGCTTTAAATATAGTCCAGCTTTAAATATGTAGGCGAAGGTGGCCAGCCTTCATTCTAGCCACCCCTTTTCCAGTGTGCCTTTCTCCTGATAGCCCAACAGGCCTCTTGGCTCAAGCACACTTTTGACTTCTCATTTGAACAGAACCTAGATATCTCCATGAGTCTTTTATTCTTTGGTTGTAATCTTTGCCCACTCAGATGTGGTCTCCTGAACTGCACATTCAGATATTCTTTCTCATAAACAAATGCCCTTCTGCTATGGGATCAAAGAAGGGAACATCTGGAATCCATTTTAACTTTCAGCTTTGCAAAGGATTGTTGCTATTACACAGTAGGCTTATGTTTTGCACTGGAACTCCATGGTGTTGGAGAATCAAAAGTAAAATGTAAACCAGATCTAGATGCCCACAAAGTTGTATCTTCTTTGTGGCTGGTGTTGTAAACAAAAGTGAGCTGGAGTCAAAGTGGAAGTTCTAAGCAACCTGTATGGTAGTAGTGAAGGAGCTGGCAATACAGTCTTCACCACTGTTGAGTCTGCCTACTCCATGATACTGGAATATATTCCCTTTCAGTGGAAATCTCAGCTTCACTTGTACAATGGTAAGATGGCTATAAACCTGCGACACGGATTTCATTTTGTTTCATAGCACACTTGTATTTCATGCACCACTGCAATAACTGTTGCACCTCTTAAAACTAAGTCCCTTATGGTTGTTCTATTTAGTATAGCTTTATATATAGTTCACAGCAGTGTTCAGGAAATATGGATTACTCCAAAGGGAATTAGGTAGAATGAAGGAAAAATACATATTGTTTTAATTTCTGCTTCTTAAATAACATTTCCAAGCTCATTTTATAACTTAAATTGTGGTGCTGTGTTGTGAGATAAAATAGTTAACATTTTAAAGCCATGACTTAACGCTTTTTTGATTTTTCTTTACTTCCATAGTAGACCAAGTCATAACAGCTACATTTTAAAAAGTTTTAAATACAAATGGATTCAGTGTCATTGCTAAGTCCATAATAAAAATTATTTTAATGGTCCAAGGAGGTAAACAGACTATTGGAATGAGTCAAAGGAACACAAATGTTCCACAGTAAGCTATTCTGTATGTGCTGTGTGGATCTTTCCAATTTGGCATGCCCTCCTTATACTGTGTCCAGCACTTTGGATGAATAAATCCCACTTCACAGAAGTTAAAATAATATTGAAATCCTGTCAGCTGGGGCTGACCAGTGGTTATGTTTTCCACAGGGTAATGCATTTGCAAGGACGTCAATCTCATTCCGCTATGTGGCTCCCTTCGATGGACACTTTTCCACAGTAATAACAAGGCACATTCTCATGCTTTCTGTGCATCAGCGTCCTTGGCAGGTCTTGCAGCACATCTGTCTGAAGTATGCTCGACTGCAGAACTTGAACTTCAACACCAGTGGGCAATATGCCACTTTGTTCACATCTTTGCACTCTAATAATGTAGAGCATTAAAGAGAAAAAATCAGAAATAAAAATTAAAGTACAAAGAAAATTTGACATTTAACATGCTGCTTCTCTATCCATCCACCTTGCCCTCTTTGTAACTACTCTTTCTAGTTCAGCCTAGTGCACACAATATATTTTAATAAGCCATAAAAATGTTTGCAGGGCTTCTCTTCCAGGCATTTAGAAGTGTGCCCACTTTGTCTTGAAAGAATTACCATTTATTGGGATAAATGATCACTTTAGCCAGCTAGGAAATATGAGTCATTTTTCTTACAATACTTTTATATCTTCTTTCTCAGGAGTTATTTTATTCATCCGTGAGAGGTTATCCAAAATCTAACACAATTTGCACTATTTGGTACCATGCCTGTGCATTTGTAAGAATCCTTGAAATAGAATATGCATTGCAGCTAAGAGGGGTGGAGAAAACAAGTATTATAAAGACACCAACAATGTGAGCTCAGTGACTAGGCTGAATGGTTGATTATATTTCAGGTGCGGTTCCATACATCCACACTGTCTTTTATACAGGAGGAAAAGACATTTTTATGCCTGTAATAGACATGCAAGAGCTTTTTTTCGTAATTGTGTTTTCCCTATATCCTGGGATTACTGCCTCAGCAGCCCTTGTCATACTGGCAAGTAACTCTTCCGGGAAGGGAGAACGAGCTCAACCACGCAGAGGAAGGATTACTTCTTTTCCATCCCACACAGGTTATACCTAAAGTGACTTGTGAGTGTATGACACGGGAGCACTGCTGGAGTATGCTGTGGTTCTTCTCTGGCTCAGTTTCCTTTCTGTAGAAAGAAGGTGGGAATAGGGAATGGAATAGTTTGGTCCATGCCCGGTTCTTATTCTGATTATAGCTGGAGATACAGCTGTATCTGAGAGCTCAATGGTACACTCAGGTTCTACAGCTCAGATGTTGCTACTGCAGATTTGCTTTGCACTGGAGTCAATATTGTGATAGATGCCTGATAGGGATTTTTTTAGTCAAAAGCATTTGCACAGTTTCATACAGACTGATATTAAAATATGACTTTGTCAAGGAGCCTTGCTTCATGTATAGGAAGATGGAAGAGATGTATACTTAGAAAAAGAAAAACCCACGAGTTTGAATTGCAAAAATGAATTGGTGGGAAGAATGAAATTAGATTAATTTCTCAGAAAATAATTTGTCTCAAAAGAATGCTGTAATTTTTTACTGTTTTAAGGTTACATTTGATACTGGCTTCCTCCTACAATCTTTCTCAGATTATAACAGCTATAAAGAAATGTGAATAAAAAGGAAAGAAAGTAGCAGTACTTTGACTATTGTCATATTTTGTATTGATTTGATATCTAGAAGTGAAGACTGGAGGAAATGATGCTGTTGCTCCAAGTCCTGACAGAACAACAGTCCTTGACTCCGAGACATCTGTAAGCCAAATATGAAAGAGACAACAGACAGACACACCAAACAGTATTCCATGGATTGCAACTAGTTTCTTCTGAAAGGATGTAGGTATTTTAAATTGTTAAATGAACTTTGAGATTACATTTACTTTTGAGCTATTTGAGCCACTTAACCGCTTACAAATAATCGGTGGTTTCCAGTAAATACCTTCAATATGGGACAAAAGCAAACATGGGGTGCTAAGTGGCAATGTGTTGGGAACTGTATCTACTGGAAGAGATTGTGCTATATCTTTTTCCCCTCAATCCTTCCTAGGACTTATTAGCTCAAGCAAAGTACTGTGCTAATGAGGCTGCATGGCTCTCAGTAAGGAGCTGGCTCATGCCTGGCCAACTCAGAGTGCAGGTCAAAGAGCTGAAGTACATCTGGAATACTGTGTAAGTTGTTTTCAACATTTTCAATTTGCAGATCCCAAAATTTTTCCAGTGAAGGTGTAGGTCCCTGGAAAACTCTATTGCCAACAGGTTTGCTTTTCATAGTTTTCACAGTTCTACTTTAAAGAGTCCATGGCCACCCAGTGTCCATAGATCACACACAGAAAATCCCTGATTGTATTCATCTATGAGAGATCAGTGTATTTTCCTGATAATATTAAAGAATTACTAACATAATGACTATAAATAAGAACATGAGTTTTTCATCTTGAAATTAAGAGGAGATTGAAACTAATCGTATACTTATAAGTACTTTATTATTTCCTTACTTTGGAGAAAGGCATTTGTGTTTGGAAATAAAATAACTGTTAGACTTTGAACTTTAAAGGGCAGAATGTTTCCTAGATTGATAATCATCACCTAAAGATTACTTAAGAGCATGAAACATAAAAATGGGAATTAAAGTAACCAAGTAAAATTCTATTATGAGGATGCTTTTCAAATTACAACATGGAATGATAAGCCTCTATTTAAATTTAAAACTTCCAAGCAGTAAATTACAGTGCTCATAGTGAATCTTCAGTGTATTTCTGGGAAGATTTAGTATGCTCCATTTCATTACAGACATCTCAATTTGACAGACTTTTATGACAACTTTGAATCTGGCATGAACCTGAATGGATACAGAAGGTATTAAATGAACACCAAATCAGGAAAGACTGTAGCATGATTTTGCCTTTTTTTTTATTTAAAATCAGAGTATTCCTTCCATATAAATAGGATATTAATCTTCAGTGTAGCTGGAGAACCTGTATAAAAGATACTCCATTAAATACTGCACAGAGATTAGTTACATTAAAAGGAGTAACTTTAGTGACATTGCAAAGTCAAGCACTCAAAATTTAGGGAATACCTGTTTTAAGAGAACTATTATTGCTGTGCAATCTTTATTTTTGGACATGTGTATTTTGGTAATTTTTGATTCATTTTCCCCTTCCACACAAAATGGAATGTACTCATCTGGTGAGTAACTATTCTAAACTTTTACAATCAGTAAGGAAACTTTTTTTTCCTGCCTAGCACTCAAATTGTACTTTGATGACAGAATTTCCTAATAGGTTGGCTTGGACAATTTATGAGTCCAGATCTGGAGCCTTTCATAAACATTAATAAGTTTATTTTAATATCATTATCTAATATATCCTCTAGCAAAAATATGTTATGATGAAGTTAGTTAATAGTCTGATTAAATTAGGCTGTATCATGTAAAAATACTGTAATTATTTCAAACAGGCATTATAAATCCAAAAAATTTAAAGTTAATTAGAAGAAGCTGAAAAGTAAGTCAAAGTATAAGAATAGGCTTGTAGCACAGTGCAGCATTAAATCTGTGGTCCCAGTCTTTCAATGAACATGCAATCAAGTATTTTTGCCATTTTGTTAACCACAGGTAACAGTTCAGCGGATGAGAAGTATATCATGCTCCCCCTGCTATGATGGACATTTCCATTGAACCAATAAAGAGACCGGAAAATTAATGACACAAAATGATAGCATTTTGTCCATGATTTATGCTATATATTTTGAAGGGTGTTTTTTTTTAAATGAAGAACCTACATTTAGGTTTTTATTTACTTCACCTTTGAACTACAGTGACAAATTAGAAAATAATTGTAAAAAATTCATTCACAGTCTGAGATGATGTAATGCAGACTTTTACTAATAAATTAATGCAGTAATACTGACCATGTCACTTTACTCTTTCCAGAATAAATTATATTAAGATGGCAAACTTACCTTCTGTGTTGGAAATGGGTGTACTGTCACATTTACTTTCACACTGCTGCATTGATGGAGGTCTAAGTGTTTCTGGACACTCACTGGATGCTTGTCCAGTGTATGAGAGGCATTGTATTGTTCGCATCTGTTGCCCAAGACCACACTGTGCAGAACACTAAAAATAAGAGATAAAAAAGTAAAACAACTTGGATCCAATTTTTAAATGTAAAACGAGATAACAGGAAAGCAATCAGGAACAGTACACATACACAAATTTTTAAAAAAAAGACAAGCATCTGAAGAGATTTGGTTAATACATAAAATAATTTTCATAAAATAGCTTAGATTTTGGGGGGAGTTTTGACAGTATATGCGACCACTCGTCTTTCAAAGAAAATAAAACACAATGCAATGTTAGGTCCCTGAACAGTTTGGATTTGAGGTAGAAGAATATAATTTACACTATTTTATATATCATGTCTGAGTTTAAGTTCATGTTTTCAAGAGAGAAATCATTTACTTTAGAACAAAGAAGAAAAACCAAGGAGAACAAGAATTCAAATCTGCTAGAGCACTTTTTTATGACAAAAGGAAAGTATCTTTCAAACAAAAATACTTTGCTGTTTCAAAATATTTTTTAATTTCTATAACTAAACAGTGTTTTTAGGACATATTGACTTAAGATAGATGTGCACCTGTACAACTAGCTTAAAAGAAAAGTCAAATAGACTGTAATATCAGAAATTATTGTCCCCTGGTTGGTTAAGTGTTTTATTTTCATTAGTGGCAAATTACTCAGCAAACTTAGAAACTGAAATATCAAGTTATTGTTTAATAACAGGACATTGATCATAATTGAGATGCAAAAACATAATGAAAGAAGGAAATTCAGTATATCCTATTTAGAAACACTGCATAACGGCAGCACCATTCAGCCTGTGCTGTAACAATTTAGATCCCCGTCTGGTAATTAAGCATATTTTATGTACAATTATTTAGATCTCTGAAGGTTTTTTGGGTGGCTATATATCTTAGTTGAGAAACATGATGGAAATACAAAGCCAATTAAAATTTTACAAGGTTAAATGTGTTTTAAAAATACTAAACCTTGCAACATTGTTGTATTCCAAAATCCCCTTCTAAAAAGCTGTAATAAGGACTATTTATTTTTTAAAAAAAATGCATACGGAAACTCATCCAGTAGAAACTAGATTACTGTCAGCAAATCCTTTATGGTTAAGCAGACAACTATCATTCAAAATAACATTTCAGTCTGAGACAAACAGGGGAGAAGCTTTTGTTTCAGTCACGGGAACCATCTTTTATCCATTTCCAGCAACATCTTATCCTTAAAGGTACTAACGTGTAGGAGACTAACAGCAATAAACACTTATATGAACTATCTTACCTGTCCCCAGTCTCCAGTGACCCAGCGAGGAGGAGGACATCGGCCTAAACTACAGCGGATGCGGACTGGAGGTTTGCTTTCCTCTTGGCATTGCGCGACTGGAAAAGTTTTTAAAAGATCGCTGCTTTTGCACAGAACAATTCGGTGTTTGAACCCTGGGCCACACTTTGGTGTGCACTGAAAAAATATATAAATGAATAATTAAAATCTCAGTAAAAAGTCAGTAAACATGTCAGAAATGCTATTATGGAAAACTGAAGAATATATTTATGTTCTTATAATTAAACTATAATCACAATTTTCCAGAGATGACAATAAGTTTAAAATGTTTATAAACACAAACAAGCTGACTGATGATTGCTTTATTAAGTTAAAGTTTTTATAAGTTTTAATTTGATAAAAGCATATTTCCTTTGCTATTTATATTTAGGCTGTTATATTACTATTTACTTTTATATATAAAAAACCTTTAGTTATGTTTAAGAAAAGCACTTTGCTGCAAAGTAGAAAGGTCTGCCACATGTAACATTATTATGAAACAAACTTGAGTGTGCATTTCAGAAATTAAAAGTAGAACTCTGTTCTTAATATGACCTTAGTACAGTCTTTCTCCACCTCACTTACAGACCACTGAGCTACAATGAACACCTTTCCCCAATAAACATATGGGAAGATAAATGCTTTACTGGACTCCACAGAAACCAGATTATTGGTTCAGAGAAATACTGTACCCTCTCCCCTGCAATGCATGCTTTTCTCTCCTTTCCTATTTAAATTTTAATTCTGTTTTCTCACAGTTCTTGGTTTTCCTCCTTTTATCACTCCTCTGCTCATTCTAACAGCAAGCAGATAATAAAACAGTAATTTGAATAGAAGCAGGTCTGAAGACCTCTGCTTTTCCTCCTCTTTCTTAATACGGGTTCCCCCCACCTTCTCCTTCCTTATTCCTACTGACTATTAACTGTCATTTACATTAGCATAACTGCAGAATGGAAAAGAGGCAAGTGCTAAAAAAAATTAGGACCCTCCCCAAATCAGTCCCTCTTTAACAGCTGAGCAGGAGTTTTTGCAAGCACAGTTTTAGAATTCCCTAGAGGCATGTTAAACTTTATCCTGTAAGCATAAGTGCAGTATTTGAATCAGAATCAATTTCTGATACCATAAATCCTGCACACAGATTACGCTAAACCTGTCAAGTGTGGAACAGCCTTTCATATGAAAGCAGCTGCAGAGACAAAACATTATCTGGTAAATAATACTATGTGGAACTGAAGCAAAATTCAAGAGGTGGCACGCCAAAGACCTTCCACCCATCAAAACAGGTCATTATATAATTGAGGTAAAAAAGAAAAAACCCTAAGATTCATTTTCAGAAAATTACTTGAGTGATCCAAACTTTACTATTCTATGCCTAATTCTAAACCATCTCTGCCTAACCAAAAAAGAACAGAAAAGAGACAAGGTTGAAAGGACCCGCCTGCCATCGTAAGAGCAGTTTACAGATTAGTGATCAGTTCACTTTGTAGAACAGCAGGAGACAGAGAGGCTTGAAACTCCTCAGAGTTGCACAGACCTATGTTCTGTACTCTGCATGTTGCATTCTAAAACCTGAAATATAAAAATGCAAAAAAGCAAGCTACAACCAGCCCACTCTTAAAATAGACAACTATTGCTGTACCACGTGGAACTCAGTTCATTAGACGTGCTCTAAGAATGCCTTCTTAATTGAGGCCTTTGGAGAGGATATGTGGAGAAATGTCTGGTGTGTGAATCACTGTGTGGGTTTGGCAAGAGGTTGGCACTCAGCTTCTCTTATGTGTCAAGACAGGCAAGTAGAACTTCCGATGATCAGTGAATAAATGTCAAAACCCAATGAGCCTATAGAGTTTCATAATCTCTAGAATGCGGTGGCAAATAAATAGGAGTTTGAGGATCAAAATTTGAGTTTAGGTGCATCCATTTTCTAGTCCGGCTTGAAGACACGTTCTTTTATCTATGTCTAAGCTGCCATTTGAGAAAAATCAGCTACTGCTACCAGAAGAAAACAACATCCCTTAAAAAACCCACTTTTTTGGAGTCATAGTCAAAACTTCACTAAATAAGATGGACTACACCCTGTCCCCAGAAATGAAAGTGAAGTAAGGAAATAGGTTGCCTACAATAATACTGAATCACCAAAAATAAAAAGCATCAGTAGAATTTAACAAAAACTTTATGTCTCCACAGCAAATGAAAGACAGAATACACAGACAAAAAGCCCAGGAAACAGTGTCTCCCATTACCAAATGCTTCTAGAATTTTTGACTCGCTCAGTGGAAGTTCTGACTAACGGTAATGTGAATGCAAAGTAAATGTGCTTGTTTGATAAGACTCTTCCCAAGAAATCCTTAGATTATTTTTTGCTGGTTTATATTTTATTATGTGTAAAAATATAAAAGAAGTAATTTACAGTTGGCAGAATAATTCAGTCAAAGCTCAACTATTGCAAAGCATAAAAAATTTTATGGCAAAACTGATGTTACCTGAGAATGACTACATTCTGCTAGGCAAGCCGCTGTTAACTTTAATTACTATTTGATATAACCACTTTTACATTCTCCTAAAAACATTATTTAATCTCTATGTTTACAAAATTTTTTTGTTTCTCTGACCAAAAAGATACAAAATTTCTTGCTAATTATCATTGGAGACTAAAAAATGTATAACTATATTGATGCTCAAGTGCATTAGCATATAAAATTTCTAAAACTGCTTAATTTGTATCAAGTATTGCTTGTTTTGACTATAAAAACAAAGCATTAGTACTTGCATTCCAGAGAAAAGTAGCAAGATTTGCCGTTGGCTTCAATGGAAGCAGTATTCAACTCTTTCACATTTTGAGTTCACTCTTGTTTTCATTTTCATGCTTCCATCAGAAAATCATATAAATACATATATATAAAAAAAAGTTTATATGTATATTACTATAGGGATTTAAATACACTATAGTTCTGGGAACACTGAACAGCAAAAAAAACCCCAAACATTTTTCTCATTGTATTAAAATGGTATCATCAGTCAAGACACTCTGCCAAGCTACACCAAGCAAAATTCATACCAGAAAGAAGTCAGTACTTTTTCACAATCCTGACAAAATACCACCACAACCAGAAGCTTAGCAGAGCTTTAATCTTTATATTAGAACATTTGTGTTCAAAATTATAACACATTCCTGTTGTATAAAAGACTGGTTGTGAAGGCCTTTAAAAGCTGTTCAAGCTTCTTACGAGG
This sequence comes from Charadrius vociferus, assembly GCF_000708025.1. Lineage (NCBI taxonomy): Eukaryota > Metazoa > Chordata > Aves > Charadriiformes > Charadriidae > Charadrius > Charadrius vociferus. The sequence goes on along the minus strand of NW_009648554.1, from coordinate 165,781 downwards.
CTGGCAATGTTGATGGATCTAAGGATGATGTATTTGTGAGTAAAGTCTAGAGGAGGTAGCTAAAGAGGAATAGCATATAGTCAACGTATACTTAGTGCTCTGTAACTTGTCATATGGATACTATTATTTGTTAGTACTGAGATGATGCCCAGATATTCCAATCAGAAATAAAGTATCATGATAATGCACACAAAGAACTTACAAACTATCAATGCCACGGATGTGGTATGAACGAGTCTTCAACTGAACATCCCTTTCTACTCATCCATTCTTTCCTTCTCACTCCTTTCCTTTCTACTCTTTCCAAGTGAGAGTAATTTCCAAAGGGCTGGAATACACTGCAACTTTTCAGGTAGGGACAAGGTCCATTTAAAACCTTTTCTGCCTTGATTACGGTAGCCTACTTCTTGTGTGAAATGCTGGCTAACAGTGGGGTAAAAAAAAATAAAATTGCTCTGCATGTAGAGCAAGACACACTTTAAGATTCAGCTGTGACCACATGGAGAGCCTGTGCTGGAGCAGGCTCCTGGCAGGACCTGTGAATGCATGGAGAGAGGAGCCCACGCTGGAGCACGTTTGCTGGCAGGACTTGTGACCCACACTGGAGCAGTTCATTCCTGAAGGACTGCAGCCTGTGGGAAGGACCCACGTTGGAGAAGTTCGTGGAGGTCTCCTGTGGGAAGGACTCCATGCTGTAGCAGGGGAAGAGTGTGAAGAGGAAGGAGCGGCAGAGATGACATGTGATGAACTGACCACAACCCCCCTTCCCTGTCCCCCTGCGCTGCTCGGGGGAGGAGGAAGAAGAGAATTCGGGAGTGAAGTTGAGCCTGGAAAGAAGGGAGGGGTTGGAGGAAGGCGTTTTACGATTTGGCTTTATTTCTCATTACCCTACTCTGATTTGATTTGCAATAAATTAAATTAATTTCCCCAAGCTGAGTCTGTTTTGTCCATGATAGTAACTGGTGAGTGATATCCCTGTCCTTATCTTGACCCACAAGCCTTTCATTATATTTTCTCTCCCCTGTCTAGCTGAGGGGGAGGAGTGATAGAGTGGCTTTTTGGGGACCCCGCATCTAGCCAAGATCAACCCACCACAGTTTGTCTACACAACTAGTTTCTTCAGCTAAGGAGAACAGATGGAGATTATACAAGCATGAAATTCAAACAGCAAGGAGATGAACAACAGCTTCCATGGCAGCTCACAGAACTGTGATTTAACATGCAGATATTACTACTTTTAAGTACTACTATAACACGTAGACTACTATTAACTAATAATGGATGGTGTCTCCATTCTTAGTGATATTCAAACCCCATCTGGATGTGGTCCTGGCCAGTCAGCTCTAGGTGGCCCTGCTTGAGCAGGGGAAGTTGGACAAGATGACCTCCAGAGGTCCCTTCCAACCTCAATCATTCTGCGATTCTGTGAACTATATTACCTGTATTAACAAATTATTGTAAGAGCTGTTCTGTACCACTTCTACAGGTGCTCACAGTGATGCTAGTAGGTCTCCTTCTTTATGCTTTGAATTTCAAGAGGCTGTAACAATTTTTGGAGATAAAAGTATCTGTGCATAAAAGAGATTTGTGCAACTACAGGCACATTAATCTTTATAATATGCAGTGATTTACAATTGATTTTGAATGAAAGACTGTTTAAAGGCAAGCAAATACACAGAAAATGGGATACAATGAATCATGGGTATATCATTGGCAGATCATTCCAGTTTACTCTAATACTCTCCTTTCTTTTTTTTTAGACAAAGTAAGTGGAACAGTTCTAACTTACCTGAGCTTCAGTAAAGTATTTGAAAGGGGGATTACAAATGGTCAAAGTTCAGGATTTGAGAGATGCAACCTGCAAAGACCTTCTAGGATCAGTCATGGGACTGATCTGATTAATATTTTTTTATAGTCTACTTAATGTTGTTCATACAAAAGTAGTTTCAGTTGTTCAGCATTACTGAAATTAGTGGCTAGCACAGATAAGTAACTAACCTTGATACAACAGAGGTATGTTCTACAGAAAGAACTGGACAACCGTGAAGACACAAATAATTGAAATGAAGTGAAATTTGGCAGTGTGATGTGTAAGACCATACATTTCAAAAAAAAAAACAAAACAAGAACCTCTATTTAAACTGGAAGATCACTAACTGAAATGAAAAAAAGGGAGGATAAAGGTCTGGATATATTAAAAGAGCATAAGATGACCAAGTAATCAATATGTGATAGCTGAGGAACAGAAGGAGGTTATTTAGGGTACACTGATACGCTTTAGGTTATGGGTATCTTCAAGAGAGGCAGGAAACAAAAGGATGAGGCACATGTGAAATCTCTTCAGGGATATTATATACATTTAACTCTAGTTATCCATTCCCAAAAAGATGACTTCAAATTGAAGCATTGTTGTGTTAAAGGGGCAAAGTAGTTTTGGCAGAAAATAAACCCCCTTGCGTTCTAACACTCCTCACCGAGGTGGGAGGCCAGGTGCGGCTAGGTTTAGATTCTGAGTGATGCCCAATTCACCACTATCAGTCCAGGCACATTTAATATATTAAACTGTTATGGTTCTGGATACACTCATAGCAGACTGCACCTTCAGCCCAGTCGTGCTCATGAACTAACATGGCCTCGCTTCGGTCGCGTTCAATAAGAAAACCCAAACGACTAGCAGCCTACACAGTGCAGTTTATTTAAACAACAGATACACAAGTTCTTTTGGATTGCCAGTGATAGGGACTGTCTGCAAAGCACGTGCGAATACTAAAGATGCTAGCAATATAGCTCGGTTACAAATGCCCTAAGTTATAAAACCACTCTATATAGAGATTTCTAAGTTTCCCGGGGAAGCACTTGGTATAGCCAAGTGTTCGAATCTTACCCACGAGCGTCCTTATGGGGGGGAAGAGAGGCTCAGCCCGTCGACTGGTCCCAGAAGTCCAC
>NW_009648554.1:161843-162388 GCF_000708025.1 Charadrius vociferus | reverse complement strand
CGTGTTGCTTTGCAAGCAATAGTGTACAGGGAATCGCAGATGTAGCGGATTCTTCACATACCAGCTGCGGCTGTATTTTACCCTAGAAGCCTTTTGATTTTATACCTTTACCAATGCTGTATTATCGATCATTTTAAGTAATCATTCCACAAGCATGAAAGCAGAATGTGGTCAAGATTATTTCCTTTCTGACAAATTAAAAAAAAAAGCTTCTATAGGTATGTCAGTGACAAAAGGAAGACTAGGGAAAATGGGGGCCCACTCAGGAAGGAAACAGGAGACCTGGTCACCCAGGACATGGACAAGGCGAAGGTACTCGACTTTTTTGCCTCGGTCTTCACTGGCAAAGACTCTAGCCACACCTCCCAACTTGCAGAAGGCAAAGGCAGGGAATAGGAGAATGAGGTACTGTCCACTGTAGAAGAAGACCAGGTTTGAGACCAGCTGAGGAACCTGAAGGCACGCAAGTCCATGGGACCTGATGAGATACATCCATGGGTCCTGAGGGAACTGGTGGATGAAGTTGCCAAGCCACTATCCATCAT